>NC_055685.1:32985747-33285747 GCF_017639745.1 Melanotaenia boesemani | reverse complement strand
ACCTGAAGGTATGTGCTGTTTTCTGCAGGTTTTTTTTATACTACTTCATTGTCAGGGGGCATGATGACATAAGGATTTTCTTTTTAGTACTTATTACCATGAGGGCCATGAGGGCCTCCTGAGTCAGTGAAATTCTTAGCCTCTTCTCTATAAACTTCAGTTCAGTTTAAGATTATATCACTTGTGATCTGCATGAGCTACTGAACTAAATAAAAAAAAAAAAAAAAAAAAAAAAAAAAAATTTAACCCATTGTTTTTTGTTGACAATAGTCTGTACTGAAGTATCAAAGCATTACAATGAATGATATATGGCTCTGGCTCTGGCTGGGGCCTTCCTCTGCCACCCTCGGGGTGGGTCTGGGATAGTCCTTGTGGTGGGGTGGCTTATTGTTGATGTCTTGGTTATTTTTTTTTTAGGAATTCCCAATAACTGTCAGCTTAGTTTACCTGTAAAAGCTGTAGAAAATTCTCTGTTGTGTATCTTTCTTCTTACTTCACTTTATTACTCTCCTCTTTTTTCTGTCCCCTTAAACATGAGACGTCAAAGAGGTTTACTGGTATGATGGTCAAAATAGCCTTGTTGTACAATATGGAACACCAATCCACCAATCTAAGTTCCAGATTTCAGCTTTGCTGAGTAAATAACATCATAAATGGATGAAAAAGACCATCATCTTCCTGTGCAACTTCAGCAGCTCTTGTCAAGTCTAATTTATGATTAGCATGGTTGTTGTTTAATAAATTTTTTTTTTGTTTGTTTTTTAACTTTTCCTGTCCATCATCGTTGCAAGTAGAATGATGGTCTGGCTGCTGTGTTGTGCCGAATAAATTTGTTTTGCCAAGAGGAGCTTTATGGGTATACGGCTCCTCTTGATAATTTGATTTATTTATTTATTTATTTTATTCTTATTTATTTATTTTGAATTATGAAATTTATGTAAACTTGCTGGACCTGACTGGAGGGGACAGAAATCAAAAGGAGAATAGTGAAAAGAAGTAAAAAAGGAAAGTAGAAAAAATAAAGATGAGACAAAGATTTAACAGACAAAAGGGAACACCCCTTCAATTGAAACTAACACCAGACAACCAACACCTGTACAGAAATTTCTCATGGCTTTTACAGGAAAGCAAAGCCGACAATCATCTGGAGTTACTAAGAAAAATTACCAAGACAATAACAAATGAATAAATGAATGAATAAAAAGGAAAAAAAAACATGTATCACAACAACAACCAAAGTACCAGAATTACACACATACACACACACACACAAAAAAAAAAAACTAAACAAAGGTAGCTCTTAGTGTATAAACCCACTGAACAACTTAGTGACTGTCAGCATGCACAGTATGAGGAATGATGCTTAGAGGCAGACTAGGGCAGCCCAGAGACCCGGGTAAATCCAGGAGCATGAACCACAGCCACCCCACCACAAAGACCACCCTGGACCCACACAGAGGGCAGCAGAGGCAGGCCCCAGCCAGAGGCCCCCATGGTCCTGGGCACCAGTAGCTCAGCAGCTGCCAACCCTGCTGGGCATCGGCCATCCAGAGCAACCAGAACAGAGGGACCACATCACGCACAGGAAGATCAGGCCCCCCAAAGACAACCACCTGGCATGGGCCAGCACCCACCCCAATGTTCCAGCAGCGAACCCTACCCTCCCTTCTTCCTACCATCCCTTCTCCACCCATTCCCACCCACCCCCACCCTCGCCTCTCCACCCATCCTCCCACCCCTTACCCCTCTCTATCCACCCCATAACCGTTCACTCACAGCCTCCACTTTGCCGTAATCACAAACGTTCGCTCTCACACGCTCCATCTCCCACCATGCCCTGAGGGAGACACTCTCAGTAGACCAGAAGGTAGTGAGCCCCAAATCCAGACCCCTTCCCACCACAATCCACACAAATGTAGCAGAATGGGCATCCCCCTAGGGCCAGCACCACCCCCATCAACTCAGCCAGCCTGGACACCAGCCCATGGAGCAACTGCTTTCCTTTGCTCGCCCCTGGTGGCACCCAGGAAACAGGGGTGTGAGAGGACCCCATTGCCCTCACCTCCCCTGCTCATACTGTAAAATGTTTGTTGTTTGCAATTAAAATTGAGGTGCAATAACCACACCATGCTGTGAGTGGCCACACGAGGGGCCCTGGCTGCCATGCACTACATGGCACACCCCTTAAAAGTTGTTGTTGTTGTTGTGTGTTGTTTTCCTCGTGTTTTTCAGCAAACATGCTAAAGGTGACAGAGTTAGTACACCTTCACAGAAGTCATAGAATGAGACAACAGCGGAGACAACAGTTTTCCATAGGGTTATTGAATACACAGTGGCTTCATCTTCTCATGTTCTGTGAGCTATTTTGCACAGCACTGACCCTATGGTTTCTGGTGGTGTGGCTACATTTGCTCAGTTTGGCAACACAGCCGCTAGCTCTGAAAATGGACTAAATGCATACATAATGAATGCTAAGGAAGGACAGAAGGCTCCATCCATTTGCATATTTAAGAAAGAGCATTGATATGAACACGTGGATGGAATTGCCTGCCGGGCACAATTGCCCAGTGCACCTCCAAAGGCACCAACTGGGGGGCAGCTGCAGAGTGTGTTCAGCTGGGGACCACCGCTCATTGGTGTTTTGCTCACATTAACCCAAGAACACTTCCTTTGCCACAGCCAGTAGCTTGCTTTTTCTGCTTCTTTTGCAGGGGCTTTTGCTAATGTGTGTAGCTTCGCCACTGATAGGCCCACATCTCAGTGCAGTCCGATGGTAGACGTGCTGACAAAGCCACAAACAGCCTACTTCCACTGTGTAGATGTTGGTTGCCCAGCCAACCCCTGTGCACTCTGCTGCAGTTTCGATGTTCTTGCCATCTTGCACTCATGAGTGAAAGATATTCCCTCCTTCAAGAGAATGGTCAATTTATGAGCAGCACAGATTTTGCATTTAAGGACCAAAGTACAAAATCCGGATGGTGCAATGTGCTGGTGATTTTTAGGGGTATGAGTAATTTCCCAATCCCTACCCTGGCAAGGGGCATTTTGGAGCTGACTTTTCCATCTTCTCCTCAGAAATGACAAATCTGATCAGTGGCTTTATCCAGACTGCCTATGAACAACTTTTCTTCAGTATTCTAAGTCCTCCACCAGCTTCTTTAGCACCTAATTATGCCGCCAAATGGACACATCCCTGCATCACTGCTGTCTTGCAACTAGACAACTGCTTATGTTGCAGAGGGAACAAGACTCATCTTGCCAAATTAGTGGTGGAGGTTTGTAGGGCATGTTAGGGTGTCATAAATTACCCTAATCAGGAAGCTAAGCCTTGCCGATCAGCCTAGCTGAGGGCTCTGTTGGGGGTGCCTCCCTACACCTTCCCTGCTGTCCTTGGGGTTGTTTATTTATTTATTTTTTTTCTATTTAACTGTTGTTTAGTTTTTTTGTCTATTTGTTTTTGTGTGTGTGTGTGTGTTCTGTATGTTTTTTAAAGGCGATTATTATGAGGTGTATGTTTTAAAATTGCTATGTTATGTATTTTGGTGTGTGAAGGCCTGCTTTATTTTAATATGCATTTTTATGTAAATAATTGTGTTGCTGGTTGTACAAAAACTGCTTTATACGTTTTATTTTATTTGAAGGAGAGTTTTTCAATGGATTTCTGCTCAGTTGCAAATTCATAATAAAACATTTAATCTGCAAAACCTATTTTTGAAAGAGGTTTATCATGTTAAAAAACAGGTTGATGTCACTCATCAGAACCCTCACCCTGTCCAGACAGGTCTACAGCACTCTGTGTTTGGCTTCAAGCTGACCGAAAGTGAGTCTGAACCTTTTGACTTCTGCCGTATCTGCGGCTGTCTGGAGGTATCAGACAGTGTACGAAAGGAGCCAGATGGGGCGTTGACATTTAGCTAACAAAGCACATGGTAACATAACCCCTGAGGGGTTGTAGGTGAGTCGATTGCAAGCCATGTTGCTATGTATCAGATTAGCTGATGACTTTTTCATTTTTATCATTATCACACTCACAGTCACCATGTCTCTCTCTTGCTGTGAAAAGTCAAGCAGGTGCTAAGAGGAGGAGATGGATCTTGAAAGCCATTTCACATTGCCTTCAGTTTTGTGAACACTTTCACAGACTTTTGTAAGATTGCCTGTGTGATTTTATTGTACTATGTCTCATATGTTCCTCAAACAAGACTTTTAGATTTAGGTATTTAAAATGGAACAATGCATATTAGTTGACATGAGAATCAACATGTAAATATGACAGATTTAGCTTTTCAGGCTAATTTTCATCTCTAGTTCCATGACAGGTGAAAGAATGAAGAAACATGATAAAATACACATACAGACAAACATACATAGGCAAGGCAAATGTATTTGTATAGCACATTTCATGTACAAGACTATTTAAACTGCTTTACAAAAAACATTAAAACCATTACAGCAGGGAGCAATAACACGTGCGCAACAAATAAATAAATAAATAAATAAAAGCTAATATAGCATAAATAAAATGCAAAAATTAAAGTGTGGGACAAAAGTATTAAAACATGATCAAGTTTAAAAATTCAAGCTTAAAAGAAATAAATGCAGATTTGGACTTCTAAATAAAAACTACTGAAATGCAGCAGAGCACAGGTGGGTCTTTTACTTGGATTTAAATAAACTGAGTGTTTCAGCTGATCTGAGGCTTTCTAGGAGTTTTTTCTAGACATGTGGAGCATAGAAGCTGAATGCAGCTTCTCTATGTCTGGTTCTAACTCTGGTAACTGATAAACTGGATCCAGCAAGTTGATTCTATTTTAATTTAATTTTAAATTGTTTTCCACCACATGAAGCTTATATTTCAAGCTTTAAGAAATAAATTCAATTTATTTTTTTAAAAGAAAAAGTAAAAAAAAAACAAAGAAAAAAAATGATGATGCACATTTTAATTTGCATCCACTTGCACTCATCTCCAGAATAGTTGAGTAATATATAAACAACCCCCAAAAAAAAACAAACAAAAAAAAAAACAATAATCCATAGTGCTAAGCTATGCAGTAGATAAATGCATACTGCAGGACTTTAGCAAAATGCTAGAAGATCAAATTCACATGCAACCCTCTTAAAACAGACCCATGACCCAAGGTACAGTATATAAACATTTCAGGTAAAAAAGCAGCAAAGTAGTAATTTAACCAGGAATTGTCTCATTTAAATGTAAATTTTTGCAGAAGTATTAACATATAAAAAGTACACCTATGCACGCACTATATTGCAATATCAAGGAACAAGTGCATCATCCCTCATTGTCCTATTACTTCCCTGTTTCCTCCAAGGCATGTGCTGACACACCGACTTTGTTTCACAGAGCAACAGCTGAATAATTTCCCGACTTGACTTCCTGGTGCATTGGCCACCGGAGGCAGATTCATAAAAGCAAAGATCTGAGACATTAATTCACATGATTTCATTAAAGATGTGTGATTGCATTAAGCAGCGCTGGTGTACCTGCTGTGTATGTGTGTCACCCTGATTCAGGGGATTTCCAAGCTAATTTCATCATTTAATTAACTAGGGAGAAGTATCACTGCTATGTCTGTTCTTTATTGTTTTTGTATGACTGTCAGCCACTGAGGTGTGGAGTCATTTGAAGTTCTGCGCTGCAGTGTGAAGATTAACAGCTGACAACCGCTGAGGAATCTTCCAGCTCAGCAGTGATTAGGAGTCAAATATCCTCAGTATGTCTTATGGGATCATAGTATATTCCCATGTGAAAGTGCCCATTAAGGCAGCAATTAAAGGTATTCCAAAGTGGTGTGTTCCTTGCCCACACAATAGGAAATTTGAATATTGTACCAAAGGATATGTCTCATAATAACATCAACCTTCACAATTACCCCTGCCTAGTACTAATTACAGACAATTAGTTACGGAGTCAGGTAGACATATCGCACTCTTTTATCAAGTATTAGTTTCAGCTGATTATGGAGGAGCAGCACATTGCATCTCCACACACAACTGTCCCCATAGGCCTAATTGAGTCTTGGATAATTCCGGTGTTGTTTATTTAGTTCTGATTACACCTGGGATAAAGGCTTCAATTAAAGCGAGAGCTTTAATGATCTCGTCTGAAATGCCAGTCGCGTACCACCGCGGCCCCCAGCAGAAAGGTCAGCGTCACTTGCAGCTGCACTTTGTGCCGAATCGTTTTTTTTTTTCTTCTTCTTTTTTTTTTGTTTGTTTCATTTCGTTCTTTTCTTCAAAGAATTAATGCTACAGCATCTAAAAGAAAGTGGCCTTGTTGAATGCTAAACATCATAAATACTTAATCACAAAAAAATAAATAAAAATATTCCAAGAGCCATCAGGGAGGAAGACAAGAAAGTTAGTCATTTAAAGGTACTAAAATGAGATATTAATTCTAACTGTGTTTATATCACACAGTGCCTCAGGGCAACAACCATACCAAAGCCTGATTAAAATGCTGACAACAACAGCTGAGGAGGTGTTTGTGTGTGTGTGTGCGTGGGTGTGTGGTGTGTGGTGAAGAGGAAGAGTGCTCTTGAACGGTTCTCATTTGTTTCTCTTGTTTACCTGTAGGGCATCGCACTGGAGCAGAAGCATGAATTGCTCACTATTGACAAATCACCCAAAGCCGGCTGCTGCATTAGCTCGGCTTTTAAAATTGCTCACTTCACTTTGATTGCTTCATCATTACTTTCTCAAAAAGCTTATTGTGGTGAATAATGAATTTTACATGTTTATCCGTACATTGTTTTGAGGTGTCAAGGACAAAGAGTGTCGTTTTTTTTTTTTTAAATCTTCTTTCAGGTTTTCTTTTTTCTTTTTTTTTTCCTTTTTTTTTTTTGTCAGTGTGTCTGAAATAATGGGGTTACAGAGAGTTGTGTCTGTAGCACTGGTGGCAGGCAGGAGCCTGATTAGGCCACACAGGAAGTGTGCTTTTCATCTCCTATTTCCTCAGGTTGCATCAGTGTGACTTGTCATTGACACATCCTTCCTCACTGCAAACACATGGGGTCTAAACCAACATTTCTCACCTGTCAAATTATTTCCTTTGTTTTGCAATAACACCAATGTAGAATTGACATCTTGCACATAGCTTGTGCCTGTCAATCGAACTACCTGTGACACTCTGCACAGCTGTAATGCAACTTCTTTTCCTCTGCCATGATACTGATGGCCTTAGCAAAACCATTTTCTGCTTTTAATTGTGATTTTGAGTGCATAAAACGTTTCCTGCAGCATGATTCACCCCAAATTCAACCTCCCCTTGGACTGAGGGAGTCACTAGCATTTATCTCTCTTCCAAAGGCACCTGCAGTCAGACTTTTCCTATCACTGTCCTGCATATACTCTGTATCACCAGTTTCATTTGCTGGACTTCCTGTGAATACCGAGGTGCTCAAGGGTTTTTATTTATTTATTTATTTATAAGTTATTTAATTTTTCCAGAACAAATGTGACTTTAGATTTAAATTAGTGTGATGCAAAAATAAATAAATAAATAAAAAAATGAAGTCTGTTGGGTTTTACACCATTCATATAATTACGACAGAAAATGATCACTAAATAAGTAAAATTAAAATATGTGGTATTGTGGATATGAATATAGCAGAATACAGTTAATAGCTATTTATAGATCTAGCAGGATGATGGTTTTTAGAAAATGCCATCCAGCACGACTTCTCAAGTGTTCCAGTCTGGTTTATGTTTCCGACATTTTTGTTTGTGGAGTTGAGAGTATAAGACTGAGCAAGCCATAATGTGATATGTTATGACATTATCTATTTTCTCACCTGTGTTCATGCATAACCTCAACATTCTGTAATAAATGAGACAGTAAGTAACAGCATGAGTAAGCAATGACTGGATGTAATAATAACATCAATCTGAGCATGGAATTTGGACTGGTTTCTGTAGTTTGACAGCTGTATGGAAAATAAATTGTCACTTTCTAGCCATTAAAATATTGTGCATCAGGGTTACACAATAGACTATTTCAATCAACAACTCAATCAAGCAGACTTTATTTGTATCGCACTTTTCATACAATTTTGTAACTACATGCTTTTCAGAAATAACAGATGAAGAAAAACTAAAAAGCCAATAATTGGATGCCAAAATATTTGGTGCAATTTGGTGATGCTGTGTTAACTGTGTAGTATACTGAAAAAAAGAAAGGAAAAAAAAAAAACAGTTTAAATTGGTTTTGTGGGCACACATCAATAGTTTTGGGAACTATTTTAAGTTTTGCCGTGGAAACCTACTGTGCAGAACAGAGCATGTGATCTTAGCCATGCACTTCCAATCCAGGATAGGAACAATCAGTAGGGTTAACGCAACATAATATTACATTACATTAACATATAATTAAGCTGGCCCTGCGATGGACTGGTGACCTGTCCAGGGTGTACTCTGCCTCTCACTGGCTAAAATGCTGGGACAGGCTCCAGCTTCCCTGTGACCCATAATGGACAAAGCAGTACAGATAATGAATGAATAAAAAAGGTGTGTGTGTGTTTAGGTGTGTGCTCTTATATTATTTTGCAGTCTGTTAATGTTGCAAAGCCCATGTGTGTATTCTTCATAAGCAAGCACTACAAATGTTGAGAATATTTTCCTAACACTGTTTAACCCAATTTTGAATCCCGTTTCTACAGCAGTGAAATACAGATGATTTGGTTTATGTGCTAGAAAACATACAGGGAGGCACTTTCCACCCAGACTGAAATGTTTGTCAGTGCTCTCAACTAGCAAAGCTCTCTCCTTCCCTTGTTTTCCATCTTTTTCTCTGACAAATGTGTGCCATACTTAGACTCCACGAGCAGCATTATATGACTTATCAACAAAACATTTATTTCTTCTGTTGTCTCACGTCCTCTGTTTCTTAAAATTAGGACTATCGAACCTCTACTGGAGTGGTGAAGAAGGGAAATGCCTGCCTTATTTTGTTTTCAGTGCTCACATTGTCTTAAAGCAGAAACCTTGTGATGAAAATAGTGTTTTTTTTTTCCTCCACTGTCGCATTTTCCAATTTTCTCTCACTCTCTACGCTCCCCTTGTTGTCACGACATGCTAATGAAATGAGGCTGACAGGTTTGTGTTTTTGCTAACATATTTGCCCTTTGCATGTATAAATCTGATTCTCTACAGTGTGAAGACTGAGACTTTTAAATGTGACAGGTATCAGTGTCAAGATCAGCTCATCTGAGGGCATGGCACTGCTTGCTTCTTTTTGCTAATTCTTTTAAGCCACTGGGACTCTTAATAAGGAACAACAGAGCCCTGATGTTTGGGCCTCTGGCGTGTGAGGTTTATTTGTGGGCGGCGTGTGAAGATGCTCATGCATATCTATGTGCACATATACACATGCTTTGCAAACGTGCATTTTCATTCTCTTTTTACACAGTGACACAAACACACAGTTCCTCGCAGCCGCAGGCTTGAAAGGAGCACAGAGATGCTGGAGCATTCACAAGAGATTCACAGCAGAAATAGGCCCTATAATTTACCTGTACTAAATGCAGCTTTTTGGTAAGTGCCAAAGCGACAGGCATCCAACTCTACCACTCCTCTCTCCTCAGCTCTTCCTATTCCTCCTCATCCTCCCCCCTCTTGCCCCAGATTGTAATTGTCTCCTGGAAGAGAAAAACAGTAAATAAACCTAATGCAATATTTTCTCCATAGTTCATCCTGCGATGCAGTGCTATGTTTGGCTTGTGGGAGAGCTAAGTTTTGAAATTGAACTTGGGGGGGGTGGTGGTAAGATGAATAATTGCTTTTCTGAAATAGTTTTCAAGGTTAACATTCAATGGAAAGGACAGACTTTCACATTTGAAGTCCTTTGTGTGTGTGTGTGTGTGTGTGTGTGTGTGTGTAAAATACACATCGCCTAAATACAAATTTATTATTTCCTTTGCTTTAGTGCTTTTTTACTTGCAACCACCTTTCACTGACAGTCTCCTCTGATTTGTTTCTTACTGTCTTCGGCTCTCTGTTTTTTTGTGTTTCTCTGGTACTCTCTCTCACCTCCATCAGCTCCTCCCTCTCATGGAAGCTGCCCCTGAGCAGCCTCTGTGACATCTCCTTCAGCGTTTCCTCCACTCTTTTCTTTGTACCAACCATCTTCTCCCCTACCTGCCATCAGTTTTCTCTCATCTCTAAGTGCTGCTTTCCCCTCTCCACCCTCCGAGTCAGCTTTACACTGCCATCTCTGTGGTGTAGTGATGGTCACCATGGCAACTGTCAGGCAAATGAAGGGTTGCACATAGGACTGCATTTGGGGATGAGCGCTGGGGGGGTGGGGTGAGGTAGAGAGGTCGCTGTAGTATATTGAAAGGGTTTGGCAACGACACGGCGAAGAAGCACATTATCAGACAGCATTCACAGCTCCCTCACACCCACACCTATGTGGTGTGAATAGATATACACACAGAAATACTACTCCTATGGAGTATAAATGTACATACACCCCCATCCTCACATATACTCACACTTGACAAGCTCAAAGAAGCTCTCAGTACAAGAGCATTATTGTTGAGAGGCTTACCATTTGAAATGGGTTTAAGACTACCTGTGGATTTTCATGGAGTGAATTAATGTAAAATTGTCTGTAAAATTGTCTGGATGGAGACAAAAATGCAACACATGGTTTGACAAACTTAAACTGTTTTCATGCAAGACAATGGAGATGCCTCTGCTGAAACAAAGCAAATAAGTAAAAAAACATTTGTATTACCTGTTGTTTAATTTACTAATATCTCAGAAAACAGTCTTATTTTTTCCAACCTGCATCCCCTCTATGCAACTAAGCTCCATATTTAGAGACATTAAAGTACACTGGACAGTCAACCAGAGATATCTGCAAGAAAACAAAACAAAAGAAAACAAAGCAGTTGCTAGTAATGAGGAAAGGAAACAAAGAATCACAAACCAGACTGAGGTAAATACTTGCAGAGTACACAACATCACTGAAACTTCACAAGCAGCAGTATTCACACAAGTAAATGCCAAAAGATAGGTAAAAGTCAGATAGTTTATCCAAAACGTGCCTTACATGTAAATCACTGGTTGCAGCCAGTCAAGCACTAATAATCCATAATTCCATCCTCATGCTATCCATATGAATATATCAGGAACCTGCTTTTATTAACCTTGAAGACCCTTGTGTTATCTCATGGTGAATGTGCAGTATTTGCAAATTTGCTCGGAGACACACACATGCATGCACGCAGTAAAAATTCAATTGCACCATGTAAGCCTAATGACTGGAGTTTATCTGTGCATGGACATGTAAAATGGTTGACCAGCCATAATTTCTGCAAGGTCTTCCTTGTTAGTGACAGGAATAGTAACACTGGCAAATACATTTTGGGAATGCTAATGACACTCAAAAATAGCCAGTTTAAGTTGGAAGATATTAAGTTACAAAATGTGTTTTAAGTAAAGTGTGTTTAAATATGTCGTTTTTTAAATTCTGTTTATTACTCAGTGTCAACTTGCAAATATAAGCTTTACACCCAAACAAGGTCATCGGGTCCTCATTACTGTTTTAAATTATTTGTTGCAGCAGCTCTTTATATTAATATAACTTTAAATGTGTAAATCAGTGCATTTGCAAAGGTTACCATGGTTTTTCATCAAAGTGTTCAAGTGTTTCACATATTTAAGCCACTTTTCTTAGCATACTATAATTACAATGTCAAGCTTTCAAAGTGAAGTTTCACATTATTTTCATCATAGATCTTTATCGCAACCTGAGCATGAGACAGAAGTCCTCCTTAATCCTTAATATGGTCCTCATTAGGATGCATAATAGAAGACCTCACTGGAATCATGTTCACACACACACACATATATATATATACACACATATATATATATATATATATATATGTGTGTATATATGTATATATATATATATATACATATACACACACAAAGATCATCTCTCCACCTACAGTCGAGTGTCAAAAGATGCCAGACGGACAATAATACAAGATTCCTCTCTTCAGCTGTTGACCAGCTAATAAACTCCACCTCTATTACGTAGCTGGCTGGCTGGCTGGCTGGCTGGTTGGATGGATGGATGGATGGATGGATAGATGGATAGATTGATAGATAGATAGATAGATAGATAGATAGATAGATAGATAGATAGATAGATAGATAGATAGATAGATAGATAGATAGATAGATAGATAGATAGATATGCAGTGAAAGCTATTGTTACATACCAGAAACAAAAGAATATGCATGCAGTGAGGCAAACCAACATCAGACATAATACAGCTGTAGGTCTATAATAAAGGAAATTCATCTACCTCCATACGGTAAAGTCATGTTTTAGGGAACATAAAACAAAAGGACAGAGTGTGCTGTGGTTAGAGAACAAGTCTGGAAAATAGACTCAGAAATGATCAAAGTTAGAAAGTTTTTCAAATACACACACCTACAAAAAAAAAAAAAAAAAAAAAGTTGCGTGAACTTAAAAAGTAAAGCAACCTTCTGCAAACCTCCTTTTTAGTCAACTTAAGTAGGTTGTGTGAACCTAAATTAAACAGGTGAATCAAAGTTTAAGAAACAGGACAGCTATCCAGGTGTACTTGTGCCTTTGAGCAGAAACAACCGATGTTGAAAATGCCTCTGAAATAAAAATTGTTTTAAATTTACCCACTTAATGTAGGTTCACACAACACAAGCCGTTGTGTTGAGTTTACTTAGCAATGCTATGCAGCTGCTTGCCTTACTTTAAGTTTTCTCACTCATTCTTTAGTTGGGAAGTCTACATTCCACCCATCCATTTTCTATACCAGTTTATTCCAATGCAGGGTCACAGAGTCACATCCCAGCAGCTACTAGGTGAGAGGCAGGGTACTGCCTTTTTATCATGGACACAAGAGTTACACACTCACTATAAGGTGAATTTAGAGTGAACAGTTAGGAAGCTGTTCACTCTAACCCATTCATACACAGGGAGAACATGCAAGCCACGACAACCTGGCTCGGTGACACGGCTTGTCATGGTAAGATGACACTATTCCCAAGACTTGAGCAACCATTTTACCTGCATGATGCCCTCAGTTGCATTTGTGGAGACACAAATCATGATCTAAAGTTGTTTCAACTAAAATTTTTAATTTCACTCCACAGCTAATCTGTAAACTTGGCATTTTTAGTTAGCTCAGCTTTTTTAAAAAACCATTTGCTCGCCTAACTTATGAAGAAATGTTAAAATGATAAATTCATCGTTGGGTGTTTACAGCGCAGAGCAACCAATTTATCAGTTGGAGCTGCGGTAAGTGGCAGACCGCAACTGAGAGTGCAGTAAATGTAGATTTTTTTTATTTATTTTTTTCTTTAAGAAGCATTACTATCCCTGCTATCACACATTAACTGATTTAATCTAGTCCCATTTTAAGTCCCATTTAAATAATGATTAAGGTGAAATGTGTGTGGGTGTGTTTTGGTAGCATGAAGAAAAAATGTGTGCGTCTTTGCTTGAGCACACACATTTTGGTATATATGCAGAGTTTGGAGGATTGGAAGGATTTGTGTGGCTATATAGTTCACACTTGCATAAAACTGGAGCATTTTGCATATGTATCCGCACATTTTTGTTCAATTCTGTGACAACTGCCTTCACACTTGTGCTTCTTGAGTGTTTCTGGTTGTTTAACTTTTCTTAGTAGTTTTGTATGCCAGCATGCATGAATGACTTTATATCAGTGTGTGTCAAGAGTGTGTGTGTGAAAGAGAGAGAAGGGGAGAGACAGAGAGAAAGGGGATGGGGAATGAGCAGTCTGTCATGCCTGAGAGAGAGCCAAGCCTGTTTAAATTGCCTTCTGGCTTTCAAGCCTCTCATCTGCAAACTGGCACCTCTTCTTCTCTCTCTCTCTCTCACCCCCCCCCCCCCCCCCCCCCCCCATCCTCTGTCTTTGCTTTGTATGTCCGCCTCTGTCTTTCCTCCTGTTTTGTATGTATGCCTCTGTTCTGTCCTCCCCCGTCTCTTTTTTTTTACTCTCTTCTCTCCTCCTGTCTGTTTTTTCTCTTCACTGTCAGTTCCTGTCAGTTTTCCACTGTGAAGGATCTCTTTTCTGAAAACAACAACACTATTAACTTTGCAAACAGTTTATGGTCAAATGTCTGGACAGTCAGTTTTTTTAAATATCTGTTACTGTAATCCATGTAATAGAGTTGAAGGTGAGATAAATAGTGTATTTTTTTAAAACATTTTGAGTAAAAATTAATTTTTTTTTTGTCAGAGTGGACAAAATATAATGAGTATCATGCAAAAGTATGGGAATCACAGGACTTTTGAGTTTTAAAAACTCCTTTAAAATAGCACCACAATCGTTTTGATGGCATAGTAACATATATCTGCCATCGTTGCCTAGCAACATCCTAACACTGAGAAATTGCACTTCACAACTTTTACTTATGGGGCGCTGTGTTACCTTAAAACAATATTTTGTTTTACGGCACTTTGTCATGCTGGCAAATGGATATCTGGCTGTTTTGAATGTGCACCGTGGCAAACTCTTCAAAGTAACCCACGAGGGCCTTATCAGAGGAAGAGAGGACAAGAAAGAAAGGGACAAAGCAACAGAAAAGATAGAAATCAATGTCAGACTGACTTTTACTGGCTAGAGACAAAGCAACAGAAAAGATAGAAATCACTGTGAGAATGACTTTTACTGGCTAGAGAGAGCTCAGAGTAAAGGTAAGATGCAAGAAAGATGCTGAATTAGCTTAATTAGGAGGCTTCTGACAGTGAAAATCTTCCAAAGTTCAAAAGTGCTTCTTTAAAGATCTCAGACTGTTAGGTTATAACATGACCACAGTAATCTTGAAGAAACACTTAGTTGCACGGTGGTGTGGTGATTTGCATTGTGACTTTTCAGAGGGGGGGGGCGGGGCCTGTCTGTGTGGATTTTGAATGTTTTCTCTGTCAATGCATGGGTTCTCTTCAGGTATTCCAGCTTCCTCCCACAGTCCAAGGACACACTTCCTATGTTGATTGGTGTTTTTAAATCCTCCCTAGGAATGAATGCGTGCATGGGTAATTGTTTATCTTTTTGTGTTGGCCCTGTGATGGTATATCAATCTCTCCAGGGTGTACCCTGCCTTCTGTCTAGCAGCTGGTGTGATATACTCCAACTCCCTGGTGTAATCTTATAGGTCTAGCCATCCCTTAGTTATGCTGCTATAGGCTTAGACTGCTGAGGGATGCCCCATGATGCACAGAGAACTTCCCACTCTTCATCTCTTTGCTCTTTATTTTTCATGTATAGATTTATGACAGTATTGATGTCCTTAACTTGTTATTCTCTTCTCTCTCAGCTGGTCTCCCTGGCTAAAAGTTGCGGTGCCTGTTGATCTTTGTTTTCTGTCCAGTCCACTCCCAATGATGATCGAAGCAGCTGTAAAAGCTTGAAATGAGAATGTCTGTAAAAATGCCTTGAAATGACTTTGTTGTGAATTGGTGCTTAACAAAAAAGCTGAATTGAATTTAATTTTTTTAATGCGTTTTTTTGTAACAAAACATTTTCTACTGAGCAGCTCTTTAAATTAATAGAAGCAGCATGCATAAATGTATGGGAGCAAGCCGAAAGCTTATATCTTAGGCAAATGTATGGAAATATATAATGTGTGTTAGTTGCCTAAAACACATTGAAATACTGAGACCTGTTTCATACTGAAACATAGCATATGACTACAAGAGACTTTTTCTCTTTTTTTTTCTTTTTTTTTTGTTCAATTTCACTTTTTTGACAGACTTTTAGAGGTGTTCTGTAATGTTGGCTTTACAAGTGCAGACCTTGCTCCAAACACTGTAATGTTATAACTAAGCCAAGTGGCAACCTACGCCTATCCCACCTAAGCCTATGAGGAAGTGCAAAAAATTGCAGCTCATTCCTCATCTGCTGGGTTGGCTCCAAAACAGAGTCAATCCCCATAGACTCCCATGTTAAAAAGACCAACTTCACAGCAGAAACATGTTTAAAGCTTGGTACAAAAAAAAAAAAAAAAAACATTTTTGGATTAATATGTCAAGTTTACTTTCATAACAACTGTGAGGGGGGTGAATTTTTTTCTAACTCATCCATTTTGCTGTTAATCTTGAAAATCCGCATTTTTATGCGTATGTCCTTTTGATTGAAAGGTATCTGCATCAAGAAGGGAGAGTGCAACACATCTGTGGTTTTTAGCCAGCTTGCCTACCTGGCTAGCTACCATTTGCTACCATTAGCTCCGGATTAGCTCGGTTAGCTCTTAACTACAGGCAGCTCGGAGTTTGATGGGTGATCCACCCCCACCCCCCTCTCGGCTCCACCTCTTTGCCCATTTTTGGATTTTCCAGGAATGACGACTCGCATGATGCTACCAAGATGGTGACGGTGGAAACTGCCCAATGAGCTTCAATTCAGCTCTTCAGAAACCTACCAGCCACGTCACAAAGGCTCCGTCCATCTTTTAGTCAATGAGCTAAGCCTATTACTAGCATTGTAATGGCTAAAAACATCAGTATTGCAGGAGACTTTCTTGGCAACTGTTCTTTCTTCATCATGAAAATGCATTTCATGATGAAGAAAGATGTCATGACATCCTGAATTCAGTCTGTTATAACCTTGAGGAAGAGTGAGAACTGGAGTCATTTACTGAAACATGAACTTGAAATGTGAAACTGCAGGCGGTAGAAAGGCAACATAACAGGTTAGAGAATCATCAAAATATTTTAAACTTCAATGCACATGATGATTTTACATTGACTTATAAATTGTTCTCATGTCAGATTAGCATAAGCTTGACATTTGTATGCCCTTTACTATAATGCTGTATCACACTTATATCCACACCAACCACCCTCTCTGTTATGACACGGCAATGACCTGCATGACTCAGGGTTACCTCTACTAATGACCACAAAACACAGTTTTATAATCCATAGTAAATAAGAAGACTTAAAGCATGCAAAATTCTCAACTGGGTGGCTAGGGGTCCTGGCCCACCCTACCCAGACCTGGGCTGTCCCCGTGGTAGCAGCCTCTGTGGTCATGGTGGCTTCTGGTGTGGACAGACCCTCAAGATATAGTATCCTCAGAGTAGATTCAAGCATGATTAAATTTTCTAATATGTCAAGAGATGGGGGAAGCTAGTGTGTGTGCGTGTGTGTGTGTGTGTGTGTGCGCATATGTGTGTGTACCTATTTGAAACATGAAAACCATTTACTTCACTCTTTATAAATTTTAAAACAATGCATGGTTTACATTTATGACTTCCCCTATTAAGCTTCTTCCAGAGCAGAGAACATGTTATATTACTTTCAAATCTACTTCTGTTTACTTGGTGGCTCTTTTAAGCATTTGGTATTAGGCGGGCATTTGAAAGCAGATGTTTTTTGTTGTTTTAAGCTCAAAATGCATACATATGTATTGTATTTCTGCTTTACTTGGACATTAAGTTTGATGGTAGCTCAGTCATTGGGGTTGTGCTGCATACAGAAGGAACAGCTAAGATTTTGCAGGTTTAGAAAATATTGGATTTAATTAACTACCAATTTCTGAATCACCCCATAGTCTTTAAAGAAGCGAAAGTATGACAAGAATAAGCTTCTATTTAAGGCTCAAGGTTTTATTATGGTCCTCTCAGTCCAGAAGCTTTTCACCATCAATACCATCTGCATACAAACCTCCCAAGAATCTCACCAAACTCACTTTTTAGAAAGAAAAAAATACTTGGGTGATTGTGTGTTATAATACACAACACAGTGTATCCAAACTTTTAGACAATTTTACACATTTTATATTGTGGAAACAGCAACCAATGTTAACTAAAACAAAGACTTGTATAATCATAAAAGCAATAAGTTAACTAAAACTTTTTTTGTAAATCAGGCCTCAAATTTATTGTTACAGCCATTGTTTACTAGAATTTTGCATTTACATAATGCCTCACCATTTTGAGATTACCTTAAAAGACAAGCCCACTTGTTGCCCACGGTGAGTTTGTAACACAATACCAGAATCCTAGAACTATTCACAGATCAGACTTGTGTAATTACCCTGAGATGTTGCAGGAATCTGCTAAAAGCAGCGAGCTTTTAGCTCCTGCATGTTATCTCCAGCCCCCATTCATCACACATAGGCTTTTGATCAGCATTTAATGTCAGCTATTTCAGCATACATATACTGAATGTGTGTGTGCAGACAGTGGGTGCATCTATATGTGCACGTGCATGCGCGTGCCCATCTGTTGATATGCTTCTAATAACCCCCATTTGTTTGTCCTTCAGTGTAATGGCCTCCATAAATCACATCATATTCTCCTGAGAGATTTGCCACTGGGCCCTTCTCGCCCTCTCTCCCCCTCATCTAGCCTTGTGTCTTCCCCCCACTGCTCTTCCTCCACCCCTGCCTGCACACACCCTCAAAAGTCTTCCATTTTCCCTCCTTTCTGCTCTTCATTCTTACACTTCTCCCTGCTTCCTGTTCAAGGCCTCTGGTGGATCTTACTTGATCGAACCTTGTTGTTTGTGAAGTCAGTTTGAACACTTTTGTTTTCCTTTGATCTTCACATTAGCAAAGCTTGATATTTGAGTTGCTGCCTTTAGAATTTGGTTGGCATGAAAGTTGTCATCCGGCTGTGGTTCTAAACGAGGTGAAAAGGCCACATTTCAAAAACTGATTCTTGTTTGTGAGGAACAATAATGCTTTCTCCATGTGTGTGTGTGTGTGTAATTCATGATTGACCTTGAATACTAGTGTGATAGAATTTTGAATAACTTGAAAGCTTCATGCTGTTTCAACCAAAGATGTTTTTTTACAGAGTGCGCCTCCTTCACTTTTCCTTTCTTCGTCTTTTCTCTCAGTGTCTCTCTTGAACACACACAAACACACACACACACACACACACACACACACATACACATACATTTTTGCCACTGAAAGTATTCTCCTTGCACAGAACATTTTAGTGCAATTGACTTACTACTATACACACACCCACACACTCCTATCACATGAATAGGTTTGCAGGGTAATGCTATTACTCAAACTATTCAGGATACTTGTTATCTATTGAACTGCACACACAAACACAAATAAGACACACATTTTACTCTCTCTCTCACACACACACACAAGATAAGCACATTTACAGTTTCACCTACGCATACTGAGTACCTTATACACTTCAAAGTGGGGCAGCCTATCTCTCACACAGGCATCGTTCTGGATATGGGATTAGAACCAGGATAAAGAAATATTTACTGAACCTAAACATATGTTCTCAAATACACCTCAACCCTCCAGTGGGGAAGAGGGGAGGTTTTTGAAGATTGGATGAGGGAAGGAAAAGGATGGTGGTGGTGGTGGCGGGGGGCTAACCAGGTATGTGGCAGGGCATTAACCCACCTAATCTTATTCTATCCACCTTCTTTTATTTGTTAAATAGGGTGTGAATTTCTGTATCTATAATGGAAGTTTTTTTTTTTTTTTTTCTTGAATGAAAAACAGATAAATATTGAATCTACGTTCAGGGTGCATAACTGCCATTTTGCTGGACAATGTGAGAATTGAATAATTTAATAAAAAAAAACAAAAAAAAACAAACAAACAAAAAACATTGCAACACGTTTAGATACTGAAGGAAGCATTTTACATACATTGGACATACAGGCTCCAAAATGTAATAACTCATATGGAATATGACAAAACTGTACTTCAGATATTGAGCCATGGATGGCAGAGAAGTTCCTACAGCTCAACCAGGACGAAACCGAAATTTAATCATTGGTCCCGAAGACAAGAGATCATCAAATCTGGGTGTTCTTTTTCACTCTGAGCGGGATTTTATTCCACGCAATATAAATGTCTCAAAAACAGGAATTTATCATTTTAAAACCTCACCAGAGTCCACCCAATTCTCTCTTTTGCAGAGGTGCTGATGCATGCCTTTTTTTTCTAGTAGAATAAATTATTGTAATGCCTTGCTCGCTGGTCTTTCCTAAATGTCTATTTCTAACCTACATTTACTCCAGAACTCAGGAGCACGTGTTCTGATGAGAACCAGAAGGCGGGAACACATTAGACAAGTTTTAAAATCGCTGCAACCTCACGGCTGCAAAGACTGTTTTTACAAAGAGGATCAAGACCGACCTTGTTAGCTTTGCTTTTAACTGAAGCTTTACTTTCTTTCTTATTTAATTCTATACTTTTCAATTAATTTTAAATATCATTTAAATACCATTTATTGTTTTACCCTAGTACATTGCTTTTATGAACTCCTTTAGTTGTAGTTTATACCTGTTGTTTATATTTGGTATTATTGTTTAACATTTTTAACTCCAGGGTTTTTTAATGACAATAAAGTTGCGGCGCCTCTAGTGCAATTTTTTTATGTAGTTAATTATGAGTTGGTTTATCTGAATTAATTAAACCTCTAGTCTAGAGTTTGTTGGGTTTTTGAGGTTGTTCATGATTAGTTATCAGATTGAGCTCCTTTAGACTCCTGGCTGCCAAGGACTGTGAACTGTCTCTTGAATGGATTCATGTTGTTATGTTGATGCGTGTCTTTAGTATGTTGGTTATGTTGATTTTTACCTAGCACACTATCTCAGAAGCAGCATTGCACATTTTTTTTTTTTTTTTTTTTTTACTTAAGGCTGCTATCTTTTGGGCTGTTGTATTTGATTTGTCGACAGCTGTTCATGTTTCTTCCTAAAAATTGTATCTTTTTGAGTTTTTATTATACAGTGCTTATTCTGATGATTTGGAATTTTGCTCCTGACAAATATAGCAAGATAGCAAGTTGAAAATGTCTGTGTCCCGGCCACAAATTTTAATATAACGTAATAAATACAGCAACACGGTTACTATCCCAGTTGCATAAGCACCTTTTTCTTCTACTTTTCCTAATTAAAAAAAAAAAAAAGTTAGATTCTTCAACACTGACAAACACGGGAAAATGAAAACAGTAACACAGGGTTAGGAACTTCCTTTATCAACCACTGAGTCAAGAATGAGACAGGAAGCTGCATGAGATAATGGCCTTGTTTACACTTCCCTTAAAATGCATCACACACAGAGAGCCAGCAGATGAAGCTCTTTTTGAATGCATTAATGTTTCAGTGCATTGAGTCCATCTCACTGCAGTCAAATCACAGTGACACAGTGTTTTATGAGGCTTTGATTTCGCCTTCATTGAGATTACTTCCAGGTGACTGAACAGATATTAATACAGCATAAGTCTTCGTGAAACATTTGTCATGGTGTTCACCAACTTCTTCCGCTTCAGTTTGTTTTGAAAATGTGCCCCTGTTTTTTTTCTATGTGACTTCCGTTTAAACTGAAACGACTTCCTTTTCAAGTGAAATTTTTCTCTCACACACACTAGTAGAATTCATTTCATGCATGGTAGTGAAATGTGATTTCAGAAGTTTCAGTAGTATATGAGGAGATCTCAGTATAGTGTATGAGAGGTTTCACTATAATGTGTGAATGATTTCAGTATGATATACAAGAGGTTTCACCATAGGGTATGAATGATTTTAGTATGACAAATGAGAGGTTTTAGTATGTTGAGTGAATGACTTAAATTTCACTTGTCTGTGAGAGGGTAACTGAATAATGTCTCAAACAGCCCCTCATGACACAAAAATGTGTAAAAATGTGTATTGATGTTTTCATCGAAAAAATGTAGAAATTTTAAAAAAGACACAAAAATGTGTATTATTTAGAAAGTTCTTACCCATCAGTTTAGATCTTTATTACATAAGTATATAACATGCCATTAAAACATTTACAGACTGCAAAATACACAAAATTTGTAAAACTTGTATTTACTGATTTAATATGCATCACAACAGATTTTTAACCACTTCGCAATTTTTTTTTCTCAGTCACACAAAAAAGCTGTCTTGCTCATTTCTGTGAAATTGCTAGCATACATGTAACGTTTTGTACTGTAAATGCCCAAATACCCATAAAAAGCGTGAAGTGGTCATGGGAGACAGATCAGTGAAACTTATAAAACAATATATAAATAGCAGCACTGGCTAATTTCTTAAACATACAACAGTTGTGTAAGTAGCTGCACTGAAAGGACAAAACATGTTTAAAATGCAGAGAACATCCAAGATATGACATTATGTGCTGTACCCTGGGTTTAAATTTTACCGGCCCCACAATAACAAGCTAATGATACATCTGCTGTATCTGGTGTTTCAATGTTCAGTGCCTGCTACATTGTTAGATACATGACTAGTAGATGGGCTGGATCAAAGTGCTATTTGTTGATGATGTAGATGGCCATGACCACCCCCAGCTAAATCCTGGCCACCCTATTGGCCACCCCAAGCACATCATCAGAGCCATCACTACTTTTTGCTTGGGTCCCCGAGTGCCGGCCAACTTCGACTCGCTATAGAGCAGTGGCAATGTAGAGAGTTTGCAATGACAGTGGTGAACTAGAGCAGAACCCCATAAATGTTCTAAACCTCCACCCCTCTGACTTGCTGCACATAGTGGTGTGCCTTATGTAAAGAAACAGAAGAGAGCGAGTTTATCAAAATGAAGAGAAGTTTTCTGACTGTGACAAAAAGAAAGAAGAAAAACAAGCAGAGCAAAAATAAAAGAAATCAAGAGAGAGGTAGAGATGACACAGAAGATAACTGATCTTAGAGCAGTTCAGTCTGTCTTCATCTTGAGTTCCTGGCTGTGTATTTTGGACAATACAAATTAAGGCTGTGTGCAGTTAAACTGTCAAGATAATAATGTTTAGTTTCCCTGAGGACTCTCCAAAGGGATTAATAAAGTATTTCTATTCTATTCTATAGTTGGAATTTGTTAGCGTGAGATTTAGATAATGCACTTCTAAAGTTTTTAAAAGTAAGTTGTGTTGTTTGCAGTTGGTATTTATGTTATATTTTCCATGTGTGGCTTTATGTTTCTGAAAACTGCATTTGTTTATTTATGTCCTGTATTGTGTAAGTGTAATCCTACAGAATCATAATACAGGCCACAGCACATAGTTTAATATTCTGCATTGGAAACAGTTTAAATCATATTACCCGTTTAATTAATAAAAATTGAAAATAATAAAGTAGAAAAATAGTGGAAGTTGTCAAAGAAAATGCAAAAGCTGTGTTTGATAAATTTAATGTATTAGCAACAAAGCCAATAAAAAAGATTATTTAAATAGTTATTTTCATTATTATAAAATATCAGACTAAAAGGGTGATGAATGCTGGTTGGAAGAGCCCTCTGCGAAAAGTTCCCTAGGGCCCCAGGAGACTCTAGAATCACCTCTGCAGATAATTACAGGTAAGCTTCAATATCAGAGGGGAGACTGTGTATATTATATTTTAGATTGATCAGACTATGATAAGAAAAAATAAATGATGTATATGTGTATTCTTGATGATAAACAGAATAAACACATAATGCTGTTGATCGCCATAAAATCTGCACTTGTTATTGCTTTCTGCACCGTGCTATAACGTTTAATGTTTTATGTAAAGCACTTTGAATAGTCTTGTACATGAAATGTGCTATACAAATAAATTTGCCTTTGCTTTTAGTAAAACTCAATACAGTTGTCTGGAAAATTTGCTGCTGCTGTATAATGTAAGCTTCTTTTTGCTTTATCTGCACAAAAAAAAGTAAAAAAAAGAATCTAAACACACCTAATATTATTTGAACTTCCACCACTATCTGCTTTCCAAATATTGTAGAGGTGAAGGGTTAATCTTGGTGGAACGGGAGTATTTAGGGGAGTGGTAGCCTTGTGGTTACAGCGGTGGTCTTGTGTCTGAGAAATCTGGATTCAAGGCCCTGGTGTGCTAACATAGCGGGGCCTCTGCAAAGCCCTCAATTTCTCAATTCGGATGAAAAAAGTAAAAATAACATTATTATTGTTCTTATGTTGTTGTTTTAAAACATAGTACTATGTATTCTTCTGACCTGATAACTAAGGATGGGAAATAATAAGATATTATTGATATAAATGCCATTATCGATTCTGGCTATCAATATGGTTCTTTATCAATTCCCTTATCAATTTCTGAACCATTTTTTTAAAGGAGAAACAAGTATCTACAACATAGATTTACAGTGTCAAAAAACTGCCTGACAATTTTATGTTTAAAAAGAGGAAACTCTTTGTAAGCTCCACACAAATATTGTAAAGAAAATGACTCAGATAAAACTGAACTGGATTCCAAAATTAGAGATCTGCGGCCTTATTTATCAAACTGGCATAGGAACAAAAACCGCCAAATATAGTCAACTTTTGGGATTTATAAAAACCGAACTCGGTGGGAGAATGTTCCTACTTCCTGCAAACTCTGACTATGGCGTACGCACAAAATATGGGAAAATGGGAAACTGCAACACCAATGGTACAAAATAAAATCAAGGAAATAATGAGGTGGAGAGTCTGCTGCCAACATTTACCAGTCAGTTAAAGAAAATGCAAAAAGCAGGGGTGGGGCTGGTTCCCTGGATGTGCAGCTGGCACATTGGTGCGGGCCTCTGTCTAGCCATTGCCTGACAGGGTCGGCGGTTTCCGATCTTGGCCCGCCAGGGCCTGTGTCCCATGGCCGCACAGGGCTCTGGCTGGGACTCTCCTCTGCACCCTCTGGGTGCGTCCGGGGTCGTCTTTGTAATAGAGTGGCTTGGGTTCATGCTCCAGGATTGCTACTGATCACCTGGGTCTCTGGGCCACCCTAGTCTACCTCTAGCCTTCGTAGAGGCATGGTCACACTTGCACAATCTAATTGACTTGTACTTATATAGCACTTTTAGTCATTTTGACCCCTCAAAGCGCATTACACAACACATCACATTCACCCATTCACACACTCACTCATACCTGGATAGGCACATTGGGAGGCTACAGGAGGCAGTGTCTTGGCCTAGGACACTTTGAAAGGTAGCCAGCGGAAGCCTGGAATCGACCACATGCCATACGGTTGGAAGAGGACTGCTCTTCCATCTAAGGTACAACCGCTCTCATAAATTATTATCCATAATTCAAAGTAAAACAATAACAGTAAATAAATACAGCCAAACCATCATTCTGCTTGCTATGATGCTGGATAGGACAGGTTTAAAAGAAAAAGAAAAAAAAAAAAAAAGAAGTGCACTGAAACATACAACTCAAAGGGGTTTCTGCAGAGGAACATCTAGAAAATTGTATGAAGGCGATCTTGTCTTCTCGCCGCACCTGTCAACCGCATGCACACTGCTGTAGTCCGTGAAACAACATGTGCACTTGACAATAATATTTATACTGTGATGCCAATATATATGTTCTATGAGGCTAAAACAACAATTCAGAAGTCCCAGCCAAAGCTGATCCAACCTGCTGCAAGGCTTTTGCCTCACCTGTCAGATTTTTAATTTTTTTCCCTCTAGCTTTGTGCTGCAGCCCACTTCCAGACCCTATAGAATAAAAGAAAAGTTCTCCTCTGCTCTCTGTTTTGCCCATGGCAAAATGCGCACAGAGAGCACGATGCAATTCACCCCAACGCCCCCATAATTGTTTCACCACTTCACTCTCAGAATGAATCTAATTGACAATGTGCCCGACTACAGTCTATTAAAGTCTCCATGAAAAACATATACACACCTGTGGCAACAGGTAAGCTAACGGCTAATTTACTGAGCTGCTAAAAGCATCCAGACAGATACAGAATAATATTCTAACCAGGAGGAGGAAAACACACAGTTGGACAGTAACTAACTCTCAGGCATCCACTCTTGGACAGGTTTGTACTGGAAAAAAATTTTGTTGCACCTGTTGCAATGACAATAAAGTTTCATTAATTCATTCATTCATTCATTCATTCCACAGAAAGCTGGAAATTATTTCATTACTGTAACCACCTCTCAAACGTTAATCGTAATTTTTTGTCCTTGCCCTTATAACCTTCTGCTAAATCCAGAGTCCCAAATGTTGTTCATGGTAAATGATGGAAACCTCAATAGCATTACTGCCATTACTGAAAGACAAACTCACCAGAAAGCCTTCTAGAGCCTTGAGAATGCAGATATGCTACAAGAAGTTACAATTTCCACAACCCAAAATTATTGACTTAAAACCGTATAGGTGAATCATAGTAACATTTCTGGGTAAAACCAGTTTAATCCCTGTCTGACTGAACCAGTCATTTTGAACAAGTGTATATAATAGGAGCAATTTATGTAGCCATTTTAACAATTTAACTTAACAATTTAAGTCTCCAGCCTCACAGTTTAAAGTTTTTACCCATTCTGGCAGAAACGCACAATATGAGCACAAACTGACTTTAAATAGTTAGCAGGGAAAGACAGTCAATCATATACAGTTGTATTGGAAAAAAAGAGTCATCCTTAGAATATGTTACATTAGTTTTTGATGGCAGTGCCTTAGCTTTATCTCTTAGATAAATATTAGCAAGCTAGCTAACAGTGAATTAAGTTAGCTAGCTAGTTAATATAAGCTGTACAAGTTAGTTTACCATAAACCGTGTCTTAACCCAGTAATACATTTATAACTTTAGTTTTCATTAAACTTATGCTTCAACCTGCTCTGACAATGCCAACTTAACTTTTTATTATACTAGAACTAATAAAGACAACTTACTGAATGGTCTCCTGCAGCGGCTGATCAGTCCTCCATCTTTGTCTGCTTTGCTGGGGTTTGTCTTGTGGCACAAAGAGGGGGTATACCTACTGGGCTGTACTAATATAATCATGTAGCTAGCTGCTATCAGACATGAGAAGCCATAGATCTCGTCAGTAATTTATTTTCATTACCTCACTGCATTTACCACAGACTTAATTGTTGTGGGCTGGCTTTGTTTCTGTGATTATTTTGGGTTGTTGTAGCACCTGTCAATGCCCATATCGGAAATGCATACAATTCAGAATTATCAGATGAATTACAGTAGTATCTTAAGTTTAAATTTTGTATAAAATAAACTTTTTTGGCCCAGATTAAATAATAACAAATAAAATAAAATGTGTTTCATTTTTCATGTTCTATACCGCTAAATCAAATTCAGGGTTGCGTAGCCTATCCCAGCAATTAGCAAGCAAGAAGCAGAGTTATGGCGGTCGTGGCTCAAAAAGTTTGGGAACCACTGACACACAGTACATCAGTACACCATGAGTGCAAATAAATAAGGGTTTTAATACTTTTCTCTAGATCGACACAACTGCAAAGGCCCATCTCTACCTGCCAGTTGCAATCATGTCTCTCACAACACATAAATAGTCACACATACAGTAGAACCCTCCACTGAAATGGGATTTATTACAAAAAATCACCATACCTTCAAGGAAATAAAAAGACCTCTGGATGCTTTATGTCCTCATTGGTATTTTGTTTAACTTGTGTTTTTCCTTAAAAACAACAAAGCAGTGATAGAGACACTTTGCTTGAAGTAACAACAAACAAGCAGCCTGTTCACCTCCTTATCAAACATCTGCAGATCAAAAATGACAGAAGTCTATTTAGTCTTGGCTCTCAGCAGGTTCTCTGGGGAAGTTTGCAAATCACTGTCCCAGAAACAGGTTGAAGGCAATGAAGCAGACCACAGAGCGAACTCAAATAAAAACATTTTTTTAAGTCATCATGGTAGGCAGCCTCCTAGCGGTAAATGGGTCATGCCTCAATATTTCTTGAAGTTTCAAATTATTGCACAGACTTGCCTTGTTGAAGTCCCTCTTGATTTATTTTTTACTTTCACTCGCCCAGACTGCTCAACCTTAAATGAAGAAAAATAATTCTTTGTGGGTTGTGTTGTTTTGGATTGAATTAACTTTTTTTTTCCTCTCTGCTTTCTCTCTTTCTCCTTTTCATTCTTTTTTTCTTTAGCAGGTTGGACGTGTATTGAACAAATGACTCTGCAGTTTTGTTGATCAGTCCATCACTTTGGCCCACATGCTGACATACCTCAAGAAATTAATGAATTGCATTGAATTGACTCAACCATGGAACAAAGAAAATGTCATTGCAATATGCTGTTTTTATGTGTTTTATAATCCCAACCAAGCAATAATATTGCCCAAACCCAATCAGGAAATAATAGCACATAATAAAATACAAATTTCTAGATGAATTGGGCTGTTATACTCTGGTTTTCACTGAAAGTAATCAGGTTTGTTTTAGGAGATAAACATTTACATTTTCTACCATGTGAATTTACCCTGACACAGCAACGCATTTCTTGGTTCTGACTCTTCTGTAGCAATCCCACATTCCTTAGCTTTCTTTTGAGACAGGGACAGCCCTTGTCATTGTAAAGGTATACTTAATTTAATTTAATATATAATATTAAAATATGTAATTTTAATATGTAATTTTGAAGCAGGGGCAGAAAAAAAATGGCCACATGAGAAAGAGGTTATGTCACCTCTCTGGCAGGGAAGGAGCCTGAGCTGGTGCGCGAGGTTGAACGGTACCAGCTAGATATAGTTGGACTCACCTCAACGCACGGCTTGGGCTCTGGAACCACTGTCCTTGAGAGGGGCTGGACCCTCTTCCATTCTGGAGTTGCTCCCGGTGAGAGGCGCCGAGCAGGTATGGGCATGCTCATGGCCCCTCGACTTGGTGTCTGTACGTTGGGGTTTACCCCGGTGGACGAAATAGTAACCTCCCTATGCCTTCGGGTGGGGGGACGAGTCCTGACTGTTGTTTGTTCTTATGCACCAAATAGCAATTCAGACTACCCACCCTTTTTGGAGTCCTTGGAGTGAGTGTTGGAGAGCACTCCTTCCGGGGACTCCCTCGTTCTGCTGCGGGACTTCAACGCTCATGTGGGCAATGACAGCGAGACCTGGAGGGGCGTGATTGGGAGGAACAGCCCCCCCTAATCTAAATCCAAGTGGTGTTTTGTTGTTGGACTTCTGTGCTCATCATGGACTGTCAATAACAAACATCTTGTTCAGACATAAGAGTGCCCACATGTGCACTTGGCACCAGGACACTCTAGGCCGCAGTTCGATGATCGACTTTGTAGGCCGCATGTTTTGGACACTCGGGTAAAGAGAGGGGCGGAGCTGTCAACTGATCACCACCTGGTGGTGAGGTGGCTCAGATGGTGGGGGGGATGCCGGTCAGGCCTGGCAGACCCAAGCGTGTTATGAGGGTCTCCTGGGAACTCTGGCAGAGTCCCCTGTCAGAAAGAGTTTCAACAGCCGCAGCTGTTGCCGCAAGGTCGTCGGTGCCTGTTGTGGCGGTAACACTGAAACTCGTTGGTGGACAGTAAGGGGTGCCATCAAGCTGAAGAAGGAGTCCTGTCGGGCCTTTTTGGCCTGTAAGACTCCAGAGGCAGCTGATGGGTTTCGGTGGGCTAAGCGGAGCGCAGCTTTGGCGGTCGCTAAGGCAAAAACTCGGGCATGGGAGGAGTTTGGAGGGCCCATGGAGAATGACTGGAGAAATATTCTGATCCGCCAACCCGCGGCTCAGGAGGGTGAAGCAGTGCTCTGTCAACGCTGTGTACAGTGGGGATGGAGGGCTGATGACCCCAACTCGGGATGTTGTGAGGCGGTGCAGGGAATACTTCGAAGACTTCTCAATCCCACCAACACGTCTTCCAATGAGGAAACAGAGTCTGAGGTAGCTGGTGCTGGCTCTCCCATTTCTGGGGCTAAGGTGGCTTAAAAGCTCTTCCGTAGCAAGGCCCCGGGGGTGGATGACGTCCGCCCAGAGTTCCTTAGGGCTCTAGATGCTGTAGGGCTGTCTTGGCTGACACACCTCTGCAGTATCATGTGGACATCAGGGACAGTTCCCCTGGACTGGCAGACTGGGGTGGTGGTCCCCCTCTTCAAAAAGGGGGACCGGAGGGTGTGCTCCAACTACAGGGGGCTCACACTCCTCAGCTTCCCCGGTAAGGTCTATTTGGGGGTGCAAGAGAGGAGGGTCTGTCGGATAGTCGAACCTTGGATTGAGAAGGAGGGGTGTGGTTTTCGTCCCGGTCGTGGAACAGTGGACCAGCTCTACCCCCTCTTTGGGGTCTTGGAGGGGGCATGGGAAATTGCCCAACCAATCTACATGTGCTTTGTGGACTTGGAGAAGGCATTCGACCATGTCCCCCAGGGGACTCCTGTGGGGGGTACTCCAGGCGTATGGAGTGCCGAACCTGCTTGTACGAGCTGTCTGTTCCCTGTACGACCGGTGTCAGAGCTTGGTCTGCATTGCTGGCAGTAAATCAGAATCATTTCCAGTGTGGGTTGGACTCAGCCAAGGCTGCCCTTTGTTACCGATTCTGTTCATAACTGTTATGTACAGGATTTCTACGCGCAGCCGAGGTGTTGAGGGGATCTGGTTCGATGGCCCCAGGATTGGGTCTCTGCTCTTTGCGGATGATGTGGTTCTGTTGGCTTCATCGGGCCGTGATCTTTAGCTCTCACTGGAACGTTTTGCAGCTGAGTGTGAGGCGGCTGGGATGAGAATCAGCACCTCCAAGTCTGAGACCATAGTTCTCAGCCGGAAAAGGGTGGAGTGCTCTCTCCGGGCCTGCAATAGGGTCCTGCCCCAAGTGGAGGAGTTCATGTATCTCGGGGTCTTGTTCACGAGTGAGGGAAGGCTGGAGCGGGAGATCGACAGGTGGATTGGTGCTGGGTCAGTAGTGATGCAGACTTTGCATTGGTCTGCCATGATGAAGAAGGAGCTGAGCCAAAAGGCAAAGCTCTCCATTTACCAGTCGATCTACGTTCCTACCCTCACCTATGGTCACGAGCTGTGGGTAGTGACCGAAAGAAGAAGATTGCGAATACAAGCGGCCGAAATGAGTTTTCTCCGCAGGGTGGCAAGGCTCTCCCTTAGAGATAGGGTGAGAAGCTCTGTGATCCGAAGGGGGGGGGGGCTCATAGTAGAGCCGCTGCCCCTACATATCGAGATGAGCCAGATGAGGTGGCTCAGGCATCTGGTTAGGATGTTTTCTGGACGCCTCCCTGGTAAGGTGTTCCGGGCACGTCCCACTGGAAAGAGACCCCGAGGAAGACCCAGGACACACTGGACGGACTACATCTCTCGGCTGGCCTGGTAACGCCTCAGGATCCCTCCGGATGAGCTGGTGAATGTGGCCAGGGAGAGGCAAGTCTGGGTTTCCCTCCTTAGGCAGCTGCCCCCGCGACCTGACTCCGGATAAGCGGCAGAAAATGGATGGATGGATGGATGCTATTTAATATGTTTATTTTTGATATTTGACATTTCTCTACTTAGGTGAGCAACTGTGACCAAGTCAAAGTTCAGCAGCAGGTCAGCAAAAATCTTTCTAACCAACAGTCTAACAGCTGCTGGTGTTTCCCTTCCTCCTGCTGGTTTTCAGCGTCTGCCTCGCCTCAGCAACATTATCATCAACATAAAATACACACAACATCTGACCTATCAAATATTTATGTAATATCACTGTACATAGGGGCTGCCTAAAGCAAACACAACCTTACATCTTCATAGGAAACATTTACCGCTTTGTCATTTTTACTATGTGCTGCTATAGCTGGAGCATAAGACAACATTGCAGCTTATTGTCCATATGTGGTTTGACTACCACTAAATCTGCTGCAGAGAATATGCAACACTATCCACTATGCATCTTATGGGAATATTAAAGTAAAGGGATAAAACAGGGTGGAAAGGCAGTAGGGTGAGGAGAGAAGAAGAGGGGACAGTGAGTTTATTAATCTTGCTTTAATGGCACCACATTATTCAAAAGTCCTCCAGGCCAAATCCAGCTGTTCAGCTACAGCCCCCTATTGAATCCTGCTTGGATTGAATATTTTTCTGCACCTAAATTTTTCCCTTTGCTCTCATTCTCTTTTTCTATTTGCTTGATTCACATTTTTGTTTTTTAAAACCCACCTTGTTTTTCATATTCCTCTTTGTTTCCCTTCCCACCTCCTTCCCCTACATTCTGTCTTCCCTTAATCCCATTCACAGTAGTTGAGTGACAAACCTAATTGGAGTGCAGAGAAGGTCCAGTGGGAAACCATACATGAAGCAAAAGAAGACACTCCCTTCTGTAAGGAAACATGCAAGACAGAAAGACAGAGACAGTGATAGCCAGTCAAATAAACTAGCAGCAGAGAGGCAATCAAAGCAGATTGACAGTGAGGTTTGTGTGTGTGTGTGTGTGTGTGTGTGTGTGTGTGTGTGTGTGTGTGTGTGAGAAAGAGAGAGAGAGAGAGAGAGAGAGAGAGAGAGAGAGAGAGAGAGAGAGAGATAAACTCTCACACACATTTAGAGCTGAATTGTTGTGTTTCTGGGGTCTTAAAGTAAAGTCTGTCCCTGTGGAAGTCATCAGCCAGCCTCATTTTGAGTTAGTTTTTAATTTGATTGTCAAACACAATCTACAAGCTACCTACAAGCTTTAGTCACATGTGTTGCTGTGTTTGTATTTGTGCAGTGTTTCTCTGTTTCTGCTTGGAGGACATCACTCATGAAATGAGCCTGTGTCTAACAGAATCAATTCTTGCACTAAGAGCTGTTCAGTTTGAGTCTGTTCTCACTCATAGTCAACTTTTTTGTGTCTTCTTCATCCCAGAATACACTCGCTTTTCCTGATAAAAGAAAAAAAAAGAACAAAAATTTGGTGATTTACTTTTGGTCACAAATTAACTTCAAAACAAATTTCTAAAGATTAAAAAAAAAAAATCTAAAATGGTGCTGCCAGAATCCATCAGACATGTATGTGGTGGAAACACATATAACAATATAACATAACATATAACATATAATATAACAATTTATATCTAATAATCAACCAAGTGGAATCTGGTGCATAGGGATGCTGATCAAGCCAGCTCAGTCTCGAATTTATAGGTGCTGATTCTCATCACAGCTGCTTAACACTCAACAATGAATCCCTATCGGATAAGCTGAAGATCACGGCCCAATAAAGCCAACACAGCTACATCATCTGCAAAAAGCAGAGATCCAATCCTTAGGCCACCAAATTGGATCCCCTCAGCACCTAGGCTGCTCCTAGAAATTCTGTGTATAAAAGTTCTGAGCAGAATCAGTGACAAAGGGTGGCGTCTTGGCGAAGTCCAAGATTCCTGATTTGTTTTCTCATTGGAAACTAATCTGATTTACTGCCAGTGTTGCCCCTGGCATTACCGTCAGAAGGCAACAAAGGTTTCGTCGTCTCAACGTGTCAAGCTGTGGTGAAGAATAGAGGAGATACACACGTTGAGCTGGCGTTACTGTCATACAGGAAGGTTTATTCTTCACAGAAATCAGGTATTAACAATTTGACAGATGGCCATCATTTTCAGTCCCATTTATAACCTGGCCATTTAGGACAATCTTACTTTTCTAACATTCCATTAACTGAACATATTTCCAGCAAGTTTACTTGAACACAATAGCACTTACAAATGAATTTTGCCACTTATTTTAACTTGTTCTTAATTGTTGCTTTTAACTGTCTATTTAAAACAATCAACACATTTTTCTAGCTTAAGATAATTACTCTTATTCAAGATTTTAAACACAAGCACTGAAACCCATTTTACTGCCTGCTTTGAGTGTAAAATATAGTATATAAAAAACTTTACATATAATTAACTAACAGCTAACAAGAAAATGCACTTTCCCTTTAATGGTTCCTTTCTCTGTTTTTCTCATGCAACCGTGTACTCACTCAATCACCTACAATATAACATTTCTGGTTTGGTATCAACCAAGAAGACACTTAACTTTGACATCAGCAAATATCATACTGCATGAACAACTTTCATAAGGTGATAAGTGAATTAAGTTTGAAAGTGAGTCCACTAGTTTCTCAGTTGTTTTGGGATAGCTAACCACACACACTACTCCACATTGTTCAAATCCGCTAGCATTAGCATTAGCTGGCAGACGATCTTAATTGTTGTTTCCTTATACATGTCTTATCAAACCGCTTCGTCGGCAACAGGTACAAACTACTCAAAAACAACAATTTTAATTAGTAAAGTCTGCCATATACACTTGTTTAAATAAACATTTACCGACCTGTGGTGAAGAATAGAGGAGATACACACGTTGAGCTGGCGTTACTTTCATACAGGAAGGTTTATTCTTCCTCTGTGACCTGCTCTACTCTTCACCACCAGCGTGATAGGTGCCCCCTAGCGGCTGGCTGTAGAATAGCGCTGCAGTAACTGAGATTGCAGTAATATAATGCATAACAAATAAAAGAAAACTTAATGGAATTAGAATAGGGGTGTCCACTTTTATCCCCTTATCTATTTGACCCTCTACACTCTCCCCCACTTAAAAGAATGTCTCCTGACATTTCGTAATGTTCTGTGTGGGTATCTAGTGTACAAAAGTGTACCAGTTATGGCAATATGGCTGAAAATGGATTGGGTAAGGGGAAAGTGGAAAACTATTAATCTCTGTCAGGGGTTGGCTAAGTAAGAAGGGGTTTACACTTGCACTACAATGGTGACATGAGGGTTGACCCAGAACATCATATGTGAACTTTGTCATCTCTTTGCTCGGGTTCCCTTTCAACTAGCCCTGTTCCATTCTCAGTATCCTCAGTGTTTGGCTCCATCTCAGCTTCTTGTCTGTGTGGAGGACAGAACTCTCTGGCTGTTGCACGCAGCTTAAGCTGATTTTGAGGATTCTGGTTCGGAACAACTGGTCCAAGTTGCTGAGCAGCTTGCTGTGGGATGGCAGGTTGTTGTTGTTGAGGGTTTACAAATCTGTAACAAGGGATTCTGCTCCGGAGATCATAAGTGTAAGTATGTTCCCGCTCCTCATCAGAGCTGTCTGTCCCTGTTTGGTCAATCCTGTTGCTGTGCTGTTTAGGCCTATTATGTCTTGTATTTCCTGTAACGGGTAGTTCATCTTCCAGAGGCAGATCATTTACTGGCAATAAGAGATTTCTATGCAAGATACGCATGGTTTTGCTGCCTCTCTCTGGCTGTATTTTATAGACAGGTCCACCTCCCAATCTCTCCACCACGCGATGTATTACTTTTTCCCAGTAAGCCCGCAGTTTACCTGGGCCTCCCCTCTCTGAGAGATTCTTCACCAGTACCCTGTCTCCTGGCTGGAGAGCAACATCTCTGATATGCCTGTCATATTGTTTTTTTCCTTTAGCTGATGACTTTTGGCTGTTGTCAGCAGCTACTCGCATTCTGTCTGCCCACTTTTGTACAAATGTCTGGTGGTTCTGTGCTTCAGTCTCCCTCCTAGGGCCAAAGAGCAAGTCAACTGGTAGCCGTGGGGCTCTGCTGTACAGAAGGAAGAATGGGGAGTATCCTGTTGATTCATGCCTTGTACAATTGTATGCATGCACAATCTGAGGCAGATGATCTTTCCATTCGCTCTTTTTTTCCTCCTGTAACGTGCGCAACATTTGGAGAAGTGTGCGATTCAGTCGCTCCACTGGGTTGCACTGCGGGTGATAAGGAGTTGTGCGAGAATGAGCAATTCCTGAAAGTTGTTGTAGTCTCTGAAACAGGCTATTCTCGAACTCCCGTCCTTGATCTTGATGCAGCTTTTCTGGGTACCCAAAACGGGGAATAAAGTCCTGAAAGATCTTTTCAGCTGCTGTTTTACCAGATTTATTTTTTGTTGGATATGCCTGCGCAAACCGTGTAAAGTGGTCAATCAGCACAAGGATATACTCATATCCTCCTTTGCTTGGCTCCAGATGTAAATAATCAACGCAGACTAACTCAAAAGGTGCACTAGCTGTGATGGATCCCATTGGGGCTTTTGGTGGAATGCTGGGGTGTTTTTGTTTGATACAAAGACATTTTTTTGTTACATAATCTTCAATGTCTTGCTGCATGTGTGGCCAATAAAACCATTCTCTGGCAAGATGGATAACCTTTTCAGGCCCCACATGTCCCATGTCATTATGCAAGCTCTTTAACACCACCGGTTTAAGCTGTTCAGGGAGGACAAGTTGTTTGTTTTGGTCTGTTTTCCGAAAGAGTAGTCCATTTTCCACCACTAACTTGTTCCACTCATAGAGTAGCCTCCTTGTTTGTTTACTCATTGCCTTTTTCTCTTTTTCGTTTGGTGTCCATCCTCTTAGTTTCAAAGACACAACCTCTTGGATGGCTGAATCGTTCTGTTGGGCAGCCCTGATATTTTTTGGTGTGATACTAGAAATGCTCTCTGTTGGTGCAGCATCTGCATCTTCACTGTTAAGCTGTAATACAGCCACCCAAGGAATATCACTGTTTTGTGCCGCTTTGCTGCCTTGCCAAACTGCAGAAACTACCTCTGAAGACACAGCCTCTGTGAAGTTATGTATCTGCTGTGGAAGTTTGACTGGGTATCTGGACAACATATCAGCATCAGCATTTCTCTTCCCTGGTCTATACTTGATATCAAAATGAAAGTCAGCTAACTCCCCGACCCACCTGTGACCCACTGCGTTTAACCGTGCTGAACTCAGGATGTAGGTTATTGGATTGTTATCTGTGTAGACGGTGAAGGTTGGCGCGTAATACAGATAATCTCGAAATTTGTCACAGATAGCCCATTTGAGTGCCAGGAATTCGAGTTTGCCTGAGTGTAGATGACAGTTTTTCTCGGCAGGTGTCAATGTCCTGGACCCATACCCAATAACACGTAGTTTGTTGTTTTGCTGTTAATATAATACATAATACATGATATAATCTCTTGGATTACATTGAAGCCTAGCAATGGGCTGCTCACACTCTCCTTGCTTACTAGCATCGGAACACGGAGGGCAACAGAGCCATGTTGGTTACTTGTGATCTCAAGCAGAACCTCTATCCACCCATCAAATGGCACCTCTGTCCCATTGACTGCTGTAACTTTGAGGGGATGGTCTGGCAGCAGGCTCTCTAGCGGCTGAATGTTAATGTGAGGCAGAGCTTTCTGAACCCAAGACTTCTCCACTATACTAACCTGTGGCCCACTGTCTAACAGCATCTGAAGTTCTACCCCATTAAGACGGCAAGTTACCATGCACCGACCACCAATCAGTTGTGCAACACGCTTCCCTTTTGGCACATTGTGTTGTTTAAAAGACTTGTTGGAAGATGGAGTTTTCTCTTTGAGGCGCAGCTTTTCTGAGATGGGGGACTCTGTATAATGTCTGGTCACTGGTGGTCCCTCCCCAGTGACCTTCTCCAGTTCCCCAACTTCTGTAAGCACCCAATAGCTCTGTGCCCCTCTTTTCCGCACTAAAAACAGTGTGTGCAATTTTCAGTTCCTTGGGAGACACATTGGTGGCACTTTCCTTTTGCTTCTGGCTTGGCTGACTGTTTTGGGTGTGGTGTCGTGGAACGTGTGTTCTCTACTGCTGTGTTCTCTACAGGTGTGAGGACTTTCTCTAAACTCTTAGTCAAAGACGATACTTGTAATGTTAGCTCTTGTATAGCAGTGCGATTGGCTTGGACCTCTGCCTTCACCTGAACTGCATTCTGCATGTCCTTCTCCTGATGTACTGCACTCACACTGACTGCTTTTTGTTTGTATATGTGGCCTAACCTATTCTGCCTCTCTGTGTCCTCACTCAAAGACCTTGTTATGACTTCAAGAATAAAGTCATCAGTGACACCTGGGTCTGAAATATGTGGTTTAAGGTCTCGTCGGATGTATGCACATTTTTCATTCATCCCTTGGTAAAGTGAATGGAGAAACACTCCCTGTACCAGTTTACTGTCATACTGGAAACCAGTACTTTGTTTAGATGCAAACATCACACACTGTTTTAACCCCATCAGTCTGTACATAAACTGTTGTGGGCTTTCTTTGTCAAGCTGTTTTGCATTGCTCAACTCCTGAAATAATTCAGTACTGCTTTTATCCCGAAGATGTGCCCTTAGAAAACTTTTTAGCTCGGATACCGTCAGGCCATCTTTGGTAATGAACATGTCTTTAAAGTTACCAGGCTTAATTATTTTTAGCACTGTTCTGATAACCTCAGTCTCAGTAAAACCTTCAGTTAGTCCTTCATCAATTTGCTTAGACAAAATGTTAAAGCTTAAATCAGAATCTGAATCAGAAATTTGACCACCATGGATCCTAAATTCTCTTCGTGGCAACAATGTTGCAACATCTGTCAGTCTTACCAACCCAGCCACCTGATCAGCAGACATTGGTTGTTGGGTAGTCTCCCTTATGGCAGATACTAGTACTACTGGTTCAGTTTCTGACATAGATGCAGCAGCCTCTTCTTTAGATGTGTCACCTGGTCCACCTGCCTCATGGGGCAATTGCAGTTCATCAATGAGGTCACGAAACATTGGTAGACATACCCTCGTCCTCCAGACTCCTTAGTTGTTTACTTCTCAGGAAGTCAACAATAAAGTCAAAGAGATCCACTTCAGTCGAGTCTTCACCTGGTAAATCTTCATTCACCTCATCTTGACATGATGCTGCAGGCTCTCTAGCGGCTGAATGTTAATGTGAGGCAGAGCTTTCTGAACCCAAGACTTCTCCACTATACTAACCTGTGGCCCACTGTCTAACAGCATCTGAAGTTCTACCCCATTAAGACGGCAAGTTACCATGCACCGACCACCAATCAGAGCCAGCTGACAGCTCCGCCTCTCTCTTCACTCGAGTGACCAAGACATTGCCTGATGATACGACTACAAAGTTGATCATCGAACTGTGACCTAGAGTGTCCTGCTGCCAAGTGCACATGTGGACACTCTTATGCCTGAACATGGTGTTCGTGTTGGACAATCCATGCTGAGCACAGAAGTCCAATAACAAAACATCACTCGGATTCGGATCATGGGGGCTGTTCCTCCCAATCTCAATCCAAGGTCTCACTTTCATTGCCTATGTGAGCATTAAAGTCCCCCAGCAGAACAAGAGAGTCCCTTGAAGGCGTGCTCTCCAAAACCCCATCCAAGGATTGAAAAAAGGATGGGTACTCTGAAGGATGCAGCTAGCAAGAAAACTCTGGTACTGACTTTTGTAAAGCCCCTCTTATTCAAGCTCATAGTTGCTGTGCTTAGATTTTATTCCTACTTATTTTTAAACTTAAAAAGAACAAAAGTGTAAACATAAAATGTACCAATAACTAAAGATTTTACCTGAAAAGAAGAATAATGGAAGAAACAGACACACTGCTGTCACATCCAGTGTTGTAATGGACAAGCAGGAGAAACACCTTTCCCTTTGCTAACTCAGGCATAATCAAATGAGATGTGATCAGCAGGTAAAACTCTAAAAACAAACTTTGAAACTTTAAAAGGGAACACAATGAAACTAATGTTCAATGACAATAAACAAAAAGACAAACAAAATAATTAGAGACGAATTTTTATTCTAATGTATAATGTCTTTTTAACTTTTGATCTTAGCTCATTCAATCAGCAAATTTCACTGCGTTCACTTCCACAGGTTGCCTTTTAAAAATAAATTTATTATGATGAATCTTTCATTCCTTTTTATCAGGTGCTATTATGGACTTCTTTTTTCATTTTGTTACCACATATTACAATATCAAGTCATGTCAGTTTAGCCGTGTTCATTTGCGTTGTGGTGCTAAATTGTTCTTGAGCTGTGATATTTATGAACACAAATGTTCACAACATTCACTGACATCCTACATAGATTTTCTACCCAGTTCCCAAGAGAAATCTCTTGAACATGAACAGTGAGATGACATGTAAAATGTAGAGACAAATTTTGCGGTGCATTTGTTGTCACCGTTAAGTTGTGTAAATGTGCACACTAAGAGTGACTGCTTCAGTTTCCTTTCTACTGGCTGTTTCTATGCTGAGATATCGACACAACGGTCAACAAGGAGCCGCGCCTGATATTTTTCATATGTGAGGAGAACGACAAGTTCCACAGTTGACTTCCCGCATCACGTTTTGCCTCCTGTGGTTTATAGAGAGACACTGAAGTGCAGCCCCTCCTCCTGTGTTTCCAGCTGTGAGAGCATAAAATCTCATGCTGTGAAGTGCTTGTGTGAACAGCAGTTGCGGGAAAAGACTGGACCAAGTTGTTCACACATTCTTTTGAACATCTCAGATGTTAACACGTGAAAACAGCTTATGATGTGCCCTAAAGCTCATAACATAACCTTGCCAAGAAAGGGACAGCAATCGTGAATAAATAAAAAAGAAATGAGCAAAACTAGATTTTAGTTTAGTTATATACCAGTGAACATATGAATACAGACAAAACCCAAATTACCCAAATTTCCCTGAGGGCTCTCTGAAGGGATTAATAAAGTATTTCTATTCTATTCTATTCTATTCTAAAAAGAGCCACTATTTTTCAGTGTTTTAGCTCATAAAAATGTAATGCTTGGGATTTGTATTTCTCTTCATAGCTCTAATTTCAGTAGGCGTCATAAACATACAGCTAGCTAACTTACTACTAGCTAACTTACTACTAGCTAACTTACTACTAACTTACCACTAGGTTAACTAACTGTTGGCAAAGTTCATCAGATGTCTGTCACACAGTGTGGCTTACAGTGAACTTATCAAATAAGTTGCAGAAAGGGCTGCATGCACACTTACTTAATGCTAAAAGGATTATCAAATTAAGTTACAAAGCATAGTTACCTGCAGTGCTGTTGAAGAACAGTAATACATCTGCTCTCTGATTGGACAGTTTGGTTTGTCATCATCCAATCAGATAGTGGTGGAAAAACAGGTCAAAAATCCACATCTGCCACTTGTTTTGTATCTGTGAACAGAAGTTTGCAAATGTACTTTTATTTTTCTTTACAAATACATATTTTTTTACAACCATGCAAATCCTTTTCTACATATTCACAAACTTGAATTACTTAGGTGTATTTTTATTTATTTATTTATTTATTTTACAGGATGACAAAAGTTGATTTACAAATTTAAATTCTGAAACTATTTGCAAAAGTTTATTTACATCCCAAAAAATTTTATGGCTTTATATTGAGCCCATAGAGGTCCCATAATTGTTGGACTTGAGACCAGATTGTGCCAAAATAGCCATTTTAGAGGCCTGGCCTAAAATAGCTACAGTAGAATATCTCTAAATTTGATTTGCCTCACTTCTCAGAAATCTCAGAGTTAACTTTTAAAGAAATTATGTTCACTTGTTGTAAAATGATTTGATAGAAGTTTAGATTTACGTCTTTCCAAAGTAATATTCATATTCATCCTAAATCTTTTGTTATTTGTACTATGTGTTATCTTCATTTTTTTCTATACCAGTAAAACACATTTGCTTATTTATTTATGTTTACAAAATACAACAAATCTTAACGCTAACTTCACCAAGACTCCAAAGGTATTCAAATAGTTGCAGTTGTAGAGATATCAAAGGGTCAAGCTGGGCCATGTTTTTTTTTTTTTTTTTCTTCGTTTCCCCAACTAAGCAATTTGTAAGCAGTCTGTAAACCAAATCAAGTAGTTGTGGTTAGTAAAGGTGATTGAAAAAGCGTGAGAAACAAAATAATTAAAATGAAATAATAGTGTTAACAAATAGGCAGCATACGCAGTCGCCTAGGGCATCATCTGCTGGGTGGGCGCAAGCCAAGTCTACCAGCAGGTGTTAGCACAAGGCTGTGTTAACACATACAGTATTTGATTCAAGATTCAAGAAGACAAGATGGCTGCCGTGCTGATGTGGTGAAATGACATATATCCACAGAACTCCACAATCTTAATTATATCAAGAATATAAGACAGCATCCAGCTCACCTGAAGCAATCTTTCATTTGTCTGAAAGAACATGGACTTCAGAATGCAAGTATTTAGAGTTTTGATTAAATATCTAGACATTCACGGACAAGTGGCCTATATTGCTGTGTAGCACATATTAAAGAGAGTCAAGATCAAGTTAGCTTGCATAGCCTAACTAATCTGGGCAAATTTGTGGATACAATGACCAGTAAAAAATTAGCTGTGGATATTGAAGATATCAAGAAATCTTTGGGCTTCATGTCTCAGGAAATACCTAATGTGGCAAAAGAGCAAAGAGGCCTCAAGGAATTGCTTGAGGAAATCAAACAATTAAAGAAATTGGTCCAAGAAAAGGACCAGAAAATTGATCAACTGGAAAGACGAATTGATGATTTAGAACAGTATTCAAGAATGGATGATCTCCTGATATCAGGGCTTGCCATTCAACGTACCTATGCACAGGTCGCAGCCAGCAGTGAGATGGATGGAAACCTGCAAAATCCTTTGTCAAACCCTGATCTGATGACACTTGAACAACAGGTAACAAAGTTCTTTGACAGCAAAGACATTATAATGGACAGTAAAAACTTTGCTGCTTGCCATATTTTGCCTCAGAAACACAGTAAAAAGCCAAATATTATTTGCTTTACTAATAGAAAGTACAAAATGGAGGTGATCAGGAATGCCAGAAAATTAAAGGGTACAGACGTCTTTGTGAATGAGCACCTAACCAAGAGAAATGCTGAAATAGCAAGAGAAGCAAGGATCTTGAGAAAAGAAAAAAAGATTCAAGATACCTGGGCAAGAAACTGTAAAGTCCTGATTAAGCTGAATGGATTGCCAGAGCAAGCAAAAGTAATAGTCATAAAGGATCTCAAAGAACTGGATCAATATAAATGACCAAACCATGTTGAGGATTACCAAGAAGGAAGAATGAAGGTAACAAAATATGATAGACAATAACTGGACTCATGACAGATGTCTCAACTATAAAACACAGTACAGACAGACTTTGATAATTCTGATTCTGATTATGAAAGACTGCAGTTCAAAATGTTTGACTGAGCATAAACAGCATGATATGCAAAATGATCTCGATCCTGAGACAATTTTTATACAAAAATGCAGAATAACTGTGAATATTTCACTGAGAATCAATTTGACACCCATTTGGCTATCAAAAATTGATTATCTATTATGTAGGGGTAGGAACTGTAGGAGTCTTAACTCTAATTTTTCCAAAATCTACAACTGCTTAAAAAAACAAACAAATAAATAAATAAATAAATTATCCGCAATAGCAATCTCAGAGACCTGGCATTGTGAAAATCAGACTTCTTTGTTCAAAATGGAAGGATATAATGCATTCTTCAAAAGTAGACCTTCTGTTAAAGGTGGTGGAGTAGTGTCATATATAGATCAGAATCTGAGATGTAAACTGGTTAGTAACAAGAGTTTAGCCGTGGACCAAGTTATGGAATGTGTCACAGTTGAGATTGAAATAAATAAGTCAAGAAATGCTTTGATAAGTTGTGTATATCAACAACCAGGGTCTTGTATAATTTACATTTCAGAAATTAATGATTGATCTGTATGAGAATATAAATAACAAGGTTTTTGTTTGTGGGGATTTTAATATTGATCTGTTGAATCCTCAAGAACAAAATGCAGTCAGAGTTTATCCATACCATGTATAGTTTATGTTTGCATCCCTCAATAACAAGACCATCTCGACTCACACAAAATACCGCATATTTGATTGACAATATATTTACCAACGTTACAGAAAGTGAAATATCAAGTGGACTTTAGATTACTGACATATCTGACCATCTAACAGTCTTTACAGTAATAAAGAGGCTGATTAAATCAGCAAAAAAAAACAAAGCTATTGTAGTGACGAGGTGTGTGACTCAAGAGACTATCCATGCATTTAAAAGAGAATTAATGGAACAAAACTGGGACAGTGTTTATGTGGGTAGCATAAATATGACTTATGAAACATTCCTGAACATTTTTACCACTCTTTATGAAAAACATTGTCCTCTTGTTTATAAAGAAAAGAATAACATATTTGCAGAAAAGCCTTGGATAACAAAGGGTATTCAAACAGTGTGTAAGAAAAAGAATAAAATGAGATTTCATGAAAAAAAGGACAAAAGAGAGTGAGTGTGTTTATAAAACATAGGAATAGACTAACAGGTATTATCAAATCAAGTAAAATGAATCATTTTAGTACTGCTTTTGAAAAAAATAGAAGTAATATTAAAAACACATGGGATGTATTAAATAAATTAATCAAAAAGGTAAATCAAACTGCTGACATTCTACTAACTAAATTTTTAACAAAAAATCAAATGATTAATTAACAAACCAATTTAATGATTATTTTACTTATATAGGGCAAAAATTTGCCAAAGAAATAGTGACCTCCTGTCAAGCTTTATATACTGAATTTTGATCAAACTATATTTATTCAAGCCACTGATGAAAATGAAATACTTACTATTGCAAGAAAACGCAGCTCAAACAAGCCAGCTGACTGGAACGGACTGGACATGTCACTTTTAATAGAAATTATCAAATGTATTGTTAAACCAATCACCTATATTTTAACATGTCCCTAGAGTCAGGTGTTGTTAGAGTAAGCAGAAGTTGACAGTTTAAAGTTGACAGTTTAAAGTTTCTCCCTTAAGGATGGGTAATGATTTGCGGATTCCCGCCCTGCAGAGGACAGGATGTGGTGGTCACTGCTCTATGCGATAAGGGTCATAAAGTGTTGTATGCTGATGTGTTTCCCTGTTTGAACTTTGCTTGAACTTTGCTTGCTCTACTGAAGTGCGATATCTGCTCAATAAAGAGGCTGCGCTGGGGTTGAGACTTCGGAGTTGACACCAGACACTCTCTGAGTGCCGAACCACCATCTCTGCCCATCATGATGAAGCTGACTTCACTCTGAGTTCTTTGTGTCTTACTTTATGATAGAAAAATACCCATCAGGTGTATTTCCAGAAGGGATGAAGTTGTTCACAAGGCTGGTGATACACAGGAATTTACTAATTGTAGGCCTATTTCCATTTTGTCACAGTTTTCTAAGATATTGGAGAAGTTATTCCATAAAAGACTATATGCTTACATAGAATTACATAACATACTTTGCGAACACTAATATGGCTTCAGACTCAACAGGACTACTACCTTAGCATTAGCGGATCTTGTAGAAAATATTTCAAGGCAATAGAAAACAAACAATATGCTAATGGGATATTTCTAGATTTAACCAAAGCTTTTTAAACCATGATCATTAATTATTATTTAAAAAACTGTACAGGTATGGTTTTAGAGGTGTAGCATTTTCTTGGATGAGAAGCCATTTGGAGAACAGATCACAGTATGTCCACATTAATGGTACTGGTTCCCAGCTGCTGGCAGTGACCTGCGGTCTCCCACAGGGGTCAGTGTTGGGTCCTCTGTTGTTTATTTTGTGTATAAATGACATATGTTTAGTTTTAAAAAAGTTACATTATGTCTTATTTATAGATTGCTGTGGTCAGAACTTAGAAACATTTATAGATACAGTCGCAAAAGGGTTAACAGGGTTTAAAAATGGTTTGATTTAAATAAATTAACTTTAAATTTAAACAAAACTCAATTTCAAATTTTTGGAAATCGTGGACAGAAAATTAATAATAAAAGACACTAAAGTAGAACAAGTGAATGAAGTCAAATTTCTTGGAATAATTATACAAAATAAACTTAGCTGGAAACCTCAAATAAACCATATTAAAGCAAAGATCTGTAAATCACTAGCAATTATTTCTAAAGTCAAAGTGAAATGAAAATAATTTGGTATTGTTCTTTGGTTCTCCCCTACATGACCTATGGCTTAGAGGTGTGGGGAAATACAAAACTAATCTTAAATCGATCTGTATGGTTCAAAAAAGAGCGATCAGAACAGTTCATGAAGTGGCCCATAGAGAACACACAAACCAGCTTTTTATCAACCTGAACGATTCAAAACTGAAGGACATTGTCGACTTTAAAACATCACAATTTATGTATAACATTAAGAATAATAAATAACCAGCTCAAATTCAGGGATTGTTTAAAAAAAGAGATTCTGTTTACAGTTTCAGAGGGGGTGAAATATTCATAAAACAAATGTAAAGCAGCATTGTATTTCTGTTGTTGGGGTTAACGTTTGGAGTAAGTTGGACCCAGAACTAAAAGACTGTCCAACAATAATTCAGTTTAAAAAAAAATGTTTAAGAAAAAAAATTGTAAAATCCTATGTTGAAATGAAAGACTGACTAGTTAAAAATGAAATGATAATGTAGATTGTTTGCATCCTGTGGAATGTGATTTTGAGTTTGTATTGTCATATATATTGCACAAGTAGTAAAAATATTACATGAGATTTGATCTATAGCATTGGCAACTATACTTCTGTTAAGTTAATGTAATGTGGTGGGTTAAATAACCTGAATCCGAATAAAGTGTCTTTCATCATCATCATTTCATCATCACATGTTCACACTGCCAGTCACGTTAATGCTTTGCCTAAGTGATGTTGTTAATCAAAATGAAGAGGCATAAACGGTTGATAGTTATATATATTAACCAGCTTATCAACACAAGCGATATTTTACTGTTATCATGAGAAGCTCAGTTGCAATGCAGCTTACCACCACTTGGTGGCAGTAATGTGTCAGTTAGTTGTTCAACAAACTCCAAAGAGCAGAAGAATACTCAGCTAGCTGCTAGCCTGTGGCGAACATTAAGACACGTTAAGAAACGTTAAGAAAAAAAAAAGTATTTAAAAAGAAAGAACAAAGAGAAAAAGTTTATTAAATAAATTGTTTATTAAGTGTTCTGTATTGAATCAAATTTCCATCTTTTTCAAGTCCCTGCATTCTTTCATTTTTTATTTATTTTTATTTTTTTGCTGTTAAGATGTCATAATTAATAGATTTTGTGTTTATAAGCCTGACTAGAGCTTTTTTTTGTTTTTGGAGGGGCCTGATTTTTTTTATTTTTTTTTTTTTTAAATATATTATTATCTGATTGGACGTCTTGTTGTTTGTGCAGTTTCACGTACATGTGATATAAAAATGTCTTTGATATGACATTGTATCATGTCATATTTTTTTCATTATGTCATATTTCACAAAGGTTTTCAACTACAAGTGAATTGGTTTATTTATTGAATACAAATTAAACCAAGAGTGAGATCAAACAGAACAGAATGGGCCCTGGACCAATTTGTACTGGAAAATTTAGGCTCCTGCATAAAAAAAGGTTTAGAACCACTGTTCTAGACAAGGTGATTAGTCCTACAGAGGAATTAAATGTGGAACATATTAAATAAACCAGAATTCAATATTTTTTTAAAGTAATTAACAAACTTTAAAGATCTATGTTTTTTTGTTGTGGGAGCTGATGTCTATAGCGTCATAATTCATTAAAATATTGTGCTTTACTTTAATTAATTAGTAGTTCATATGATAAAATTAAACTTAAGAGATATTTTGTTTAATATTTTTAAAGCACCTTTAAAGTACGTCAGTAAAATGTGAAAAAAAATGGTTTTGTTTCTGAAAAAGCCACAGTTTGAATGTGAGACTCCAGCAGTTCACACATTTGACACAGACAGGTGTGACACCACCATTTTGCCATGCTGTGAAAAGAAATTCACATCTTATAGCAATGTGGCATATGAAGTGGAGACTGACACTCGCAGTGATGCCAACTTGCTGATCAACTGGCGAGTTATTTTTTTCCCTGCAGTAGGACCTCACCTCTCAAGCTTTACTCTGCTGGTTCATCAAACACAGGTGTGGCTGTAAAGTGCTTGTACATGCACAATTAACAGTGGTGTTACAGATTATACTAAAGAACACTGGAGACATCATGTCACTTCCAACTTTTTCTTTGAGAGAGAACAGCGTCCATATAAAGTAAGCCAAAAACCCCTGCACAGACATTGTCTGTATTTTATTTTGCTAGTAATTTTTGTTAGAAGACACTGGCTGGTTTACCGGATTAATTATTGGTTTATTTGACCGGAACATTATACATTATTAGATATTGCTGTAAATGTATAAGAGTTTGCCTAAAGGCTTTGTTTCACTGGTGTTATTGGAGGAGTTTTTTTTTTTTTTTTTTAAAGAAAGAAGATAAAACTAGCAACAAAATAGCAATACAAAATCTGACACATATACAAACAACAATGAAGATAAAAGTGCATGAAAAAATAAAAGTGACAGTGAACAGTCTAAAATATGATAAACCACGATGCTAAAAATACACAGGTAAAAGTATTCAAATACCAATATTATCATGACAAGAAGAGTGTGATAAGGTCAACACAGGGCCCACATACTCTAAATGTCAATGATGGCAAATCTGTCAATAAACCTGCTTTTTAAAAGTTTTTTTACAGATTATATAAGACCAGTCCTCTGATGTTCACCGGCACAGAGTTCCACTCCTGTGCAGCTGTTATTGAAAATGAACATCGACAGCAGTCTGCTCTTGCTGCATCTCTTGTTAGTTAATACGATTCTTTCCAAAGTGGCCAAGTGGAGGAGATAATAGCTTGTTCTGTACATTAGACAAAAATTGGCATATTTTATGATCTCCGCAATGAGAAGATTATGCTTTTGTAAAATTGTGCAGGGATTACACCGTAATGGTCTCTTATCCAATATCTTGATTGTTTGCTTATACATAACTTGCAATAATTAAAATGTGGTTATGTTTGCCTGTTAAACAATAGTTGGTGTTTGACATCAAAGAAACAATCTTTTTTTTGTGGGTCAAAATTTCAGACCTGTTTCACTGTCCATTAAGAGAAAGGAAAGACAAGCTTGTGAATGAATGAGATCAATTTGGAAGTCCTGCTGAATTACATTGTATTATATGTGAGTACACAGAGAGAAGTAAACAAACACAAATGTGCAGCATAAAACAGAAGGACATGGAACACAATGGCCGGCTGTGATGAGCACAGTAATATTTCCAAAGTGTGTGGATTGTAGCTCATGGCTGTGACTTGCTTTCACTGTTTTGAGAACTCAGTGAATACAAACACACACAACAGCATAACTATTATTTATTTTTTTCCATTTCAACTGAACACAGTAAGCAATAATTGTTTGTGTTATTACAGAAACTGAGGATCCATGCACACTTTGTGGCTTATTATGAATAATTTAATGACTGCTGTGTATTTCTCATCTAGATTCTACTTTCCAAATCCTTTTTGTCACAAAGTGGAAGGTTCAGTTTTTTTTTAACAGCAAATCTGCATAAGGTTTTTTTTTCATGTATATATAAGCAAATACCATTTCTAAACAGAAAAGATTGTGAATCAAATAAAACTCTTTAAGTTGTAAGTTAAAAAAGAAAAGCTGCTTTGATTGTCTTTTTATTTATTTATTTTATCCGTATTTTTGAGATCTACAAAAACAGACAATTGTAGCTGTTGTCTTTCTAGCAGAGTCATCAGACTTGGGCACAATGTGTCTGGATGTATGAGGCTTATCAAAATGTGAGTACAGCAAAGAGCTTCTTTGTCATTTCTGAAAGTGGGGCACTGGCAATTAACGATGGCTATGAAAAGCTTTAGGTCAAGAAACAGATTAGAAGACTATGAAAAACATTTATAGACGCATGCACGAAATGTGCGTGGGCTGTCGCTAACCTTATCTGCCGTTACACCATCAAAGACTGAATTACATCAAAAGATATGTTTTTTTGTTTTTTTTTTTAAAACCACCCCTTTGCAAATCCAAATACTAACAGAATCCTACTAAAACAACAAAATTATTTACTTTAAAAGACTGATGTCACTTGTGTCAGCATTCTCTAACAAAGAAAATGTATTTTCAGCTGCCAGAAACCAGTTGTGTGTGTCTGTCATAAGGATTTTAAACAGCTAATGTCATTCAAATTCAAATAAAAGAAAGATTGAATGATGTCTAATGAAATAATTAGCTGTCAACCACAGGCTGTGGAGCTGAGTAAGAATCCATCATGAGGAAGGGTAAAATCCACAGGTTTATACTATAATCCAAGCTTTTGGGAGTCAGGGTGATATGGGACACTTACTCGGCATTTTGGCTGCATTAATTGACAGGCTTGTCACAGGAATGAAAGCTGTTTGGGGGCAGCTGGAAAGTCAGGACCTTACAAAAAAAAATCTGTGGCTTAAAGAAGCACAGATCAGCACAGCCTATGTTTGTGCTAGAAATCAAACTTGAGTGTGTGTGCGTTTAAGATTTGTGTGTTTCTTTTTGCCTGTTTACATCTGAAAATTTTGGTGGTTTGTATTTAACGTGCATGTTAGATCTCAGTGGTAAAGTGTTGTGATTTAAGTTGTCACATATTTCCAAACTTGCCTATGCTATGGTTGCTCTGTCCAGTTTTAGGTCTCAGTAAATGCTACCTCACCGCATGAAGACTCACATTCTCCTGTTCTTCCCTGAACTGGGTCTTATCTTTCTGCTTTTTCAGAGTGAGTGTTAAATTCAAAGCCTTGGGAAACCGTCTTTAACCTTTTGAAGTTTTTAGACCTGTTTGCATGAAATCAATCGCAGGCACCTTTTTTTCAAATGCTGCACTTCAAAGTGTTCTACAGTGCTACTGCTGCTGCAAAGGCCTTCCTCCATTTTCATCTGCGGCACTCAGAGATTGGTTCCTCCTTTTTTTTCCTTCTTCTTTTTTATGTGAGATTGTCGAGAAATTGTTAATGGACATAAAAATAACTGACCTTAAAATTTGGTATGTTTAGTTGCTTTCTACTACAATGTTCTGGGTAGGAAGGAGAGGAAAATTATATGACAAGCAGTCTCAACTAAATGGAGAACAGAAGATTAAACTTTGTCACAAGCATTTAGGTGGTCAGTGTGAGATGTATCGCAATTAATACATACATTAATGTGCTTGGAAATTTTATTCCAATGTTAGGGAAGACAAACAAAAATTTCTCAAAAGAAATATGATGGCGGTGGGGCACTGCTCAGTTATTGCTGACAGGGGGGATATTATTATCTACTGTGCTCCTGTCTACAGTGCTGGTATTTGAAGATTTGTGGCTTTTTTTTCCTGAGTCAGATGCTTCCACCTCTCACCAAATCTAAATAGTATGACACAAGTTTTCCTGAACTGCCCTGAAGCAAGACTACATTCCTACAGCTGTGAAGGTGAGTGGGCATCATTTTCATGCTCATGACATGGTTGAGAATCATATCACCTCTTTTCAAATTGGTATATATACACTACCGTTCAAAAGTTTGGGGTCACTTACCTATTGAATCCCATGGCAAAGTGACCCCAAACTTTTGAACGGTAGTGTATTGTTACGTCCCTAGGGAAGTGAGACAACTGGTGATCATTGCCGACAGCTGGGGCTCGTTCAGCCTGAAAAGGCTGGGCTGTACTTCCTGAGGCAGTTGAAGAAATTCAACCTGCCAACAAAGACAATGGTGCAGTTCTACACAGCCATCATTGAGTCCATCCTCACTTCTTCCATCACCGTGTGGTACGCTGGAGCCACCACCAGGGACGTACAGAGGCTACAGCGTATCGTGCGCTCTGCTGAGAAGGTGATCGGCTGTACTCTCCCATCTCTCCAGAACCTGTACGCCTCCAGGACACTGGGCCGTGCGGGCCGGATCGCAGCCGACCCTTCTCATCCTGGTCATGGACTTTTTGAGCCACTCCCCTCAGGCAGGAGGCTACGGTCCATCCGGACCAGAACCTCTCGCCACAAGAAGAGTTTCTACCCCTCTGCTGTTGGACTCATGAACAAGAACTCTAGGCCTGTGCTTCATGCAAAAAGAGACAAACATACCAAAGCTACTTTACTGTCACTTTAGCATACTTTCTGGATTATGCTCTAATACCATACCCATCCTGTATATTTTGTAATTTTGTGTTAAAGTGTAGAGACTTTATTTTGTTTAAAATTTTTATTTTATATTTATTGCATGCTTAAACTTATATTGTTTTTATGTCTGCACCAAGTACCGCAGCATTTTCCTAATGATGTGAACCCGTTCACTCATATGGCAATAAAAACCTTTCTGATTCTGATTCTGATTCTGATTCTGATTCCTGATGTCTCCTCTGACTGGCTAGTTCAGATGTCCATCAATCTCCTTCCTGCTGATTGGCTCTACAACCAGCCAATCACCTTGCAGCTCAGAGGAGCCCATGAAATAAAGGACAACTGCAGGGATCATTCAGGAGGGAGAGGCCGGGCCGTGCGGGTGGCTTCCCCTCACATTCAGAGGGAGAGGCAGGACTGTGTGGCCTGTCTCCCCTCACATTCGGAGGGAGATGCAGGACTATGTGGCCTGTCTCCCCTCACATTCGGAGGGAGAGGCAGGACTGTGGCTTGTCTCCCCTCACATTCAGAGGAAGATGCAGGACTGTGTGGCCTGTCTCCCCTCACATTCGGAGGGAGATGCAGGACTGTGTGGCTTGTCCTCCCCTCACCTTCGGAGGGTGAAGCTAGACTGTATGCTGCTTCCCCTCACCTCATATTCAGAGATCTGGGCAGACTTGTAGTGGTGTTGCTATTCGGTATGCTAGCTGTGCTAACTGGTAGCCTTGTGTGAGTTGGACTGTTTGAGTGTGTGCAGCAGGACGAATCCTGCCTGCTTGTGTGTTCCCAGTCGGGGACGGTAAAACAGTCTGTTTAGGTTAGGCTTACCTTTGTGTTCCCAGTGGTGGAACGTTTGGGGCACAGTCTAGATTTGAAGCAATGTCTTCATTTGCGTGTGTGCTGCCATTTTCAGTCACGTTTGTGTTGGAGTTTGGGTGTTTTGTGTTGGGCTAGGTTTAGGTTATGTGTTCTGAATTGCTCACACTTAGTTTAATGGGACTGCTGCCTTTTGCTATTAAGTTATGACACCAAGTTAAGAGCACCCTTTTGTTTGTTTAATTTGAAATGGTTTACTTGGTGTATAGTTTCTGATTTAACTTTCGTCTGTTTCTTTCAGCAGTTACGCTAACCCCAACACTTGGATTTATATTAACTTCCTGTTTTATCCCCTTTAATTTATTCCCTCCACAATAAAATGACCTGTTCCAACTGTCTGCTTCTGTCTCTTGTGTTACGTCCCACTCATACCCCTATAATGGGACGGAACATAATGGGGGCTCGTCCGGGAGCTCTTTTCCGGTGGGGGTGGACTCCCCTTTTACCATCGTCCGAGAAAGTCTTCTGGGTTGCAGGGACTAAGTCAGCAGTTGTTGTAGTCATGCATGTGTTTGTGAGTAGTACTGTGATTTTGAAGGGACATCCTTGGGGGTGTTAGGTAACTTGGTGTTTCCGGTAGCAGGCTACATGAGTTTGGACACTTTTTTTGCTCTGGCTACTAGTGGGCAGCGTTCGTTCACCTCTTTGGTGAGAGGCAGCTTAGTGTTCAAGTACATCCTGTGGGCTGTTTCCTGCTGTGCTGAATTCGGGTGTCATACTCCGTGTTTCAGACGCCGGCACCTCGAAACCGAGATGGTACTGTTGGTGGTGCTTGGGAAAAAGGTCTCTGGTGTTTGTGGAACCTATTGGGGTTGCAGCTATTGTAAGGGCGCTCTGGCCTAGGGGCAACTCTTTGTGTGGAAGGGAACCTTCCGTTCATCGGGAGTGAGATGCAGGAAGAGTGCCTGTAAATCTCCCCCGTTTCGCATTACTTTCTGTGTTGACACCCGTGAAAAGGGTGAGGAAAGTTGACGGATTCTGCTGACTAGCTGCGTGGGTTCAGACACACTGTTCCGCCCCACTTTCTGCTGAGATCTGGCAGTGATTGGCAACTCCTGTTTGATCCCCTTTAATTTATTCCCTCCACAATAAAATGACCTGTTCCAACTTTACAACTGCCTGCTTCTGTCTCTTGTGTTACGTCCCACTCGTACCCCTATAACGGGACGTAACATGTATATGCATGTGTGTGCATATATATATATATATATATATATATATATATATATATATATATACTATCGTTCAAAAGTTTGGGGTCACTTCCCTATTGAATCCAATGGCAAAGTAACCCCAAACTTTTGAACAGTAGTGTATATCCTCACAAATGTTCACTAAAATGTGGCTTTTGACTTTTTTTTTTTTTTTTTTTTTTTTCTTTGGATTGCAATAGAAAATTGTTAAGCCAGTTGGAAATCAAATGAGTGCAGTAGTCTGTATTTTTAAAATCTATGGCAACATAACAGCTGGGTTTGGACAGTAGGAAGCATTTCAAAAGTGAGGGGAATGTATGTGTGTGTGTGTGTGTGTGTGTGTGTGTGTGTATATATATATATATATATATGTACATATATATAATGGCCTGGCAGAGATCTGAGCTTTCTCAGTCCTTCTAGTATTATGTACCACCCAGGGCAAGTACAGTGGACATCACTGATATTGGTTCTACAAAGATATACATTTATCACCCGTAAATGGGTGAGTTCCCAGGTAGCAAAATTGGTCTGGCCCGGTTCTGGCCCACACAATACACTTAAACCTGGCCCACATACCCCAAAGAATGACGGCCCTTTGCTGGCCCAGATCTGGTTTGCCAAAGGTGGCCCACACATGGGCCAGCCTGAGGCCAGATGCAGACACAGTGGTGGCCCTGTACTGGCCCAGAACAGTTTCCACACTGGCACCGGATGTCAGCCTAATGGTGGCCCTGTACTGGCCCAGAACAGTTTCCACACTGGCACCGGATGTCAGCCTAATGGTGGCCCTGTACTGGCCCAGAGCAGTTTCCACACTGGCACCGGATGTCAGCCTAATGGTGGCCCTGTACTGGCCCAGAACAGTTTCCACACTGGCACCGGATGTCAGCCTAATGGTGGCCCTGTACTGGCCCAGAACAGTTTCCACACTGGCATCGGATGTCAGCCTAATGGTGGCCCTGTACTGGCCCAGAACAGTTTCCACACTGGCACCAGGTGTCAGCCTAATGAATACCTTAATCAAACTGTGCAATATTCAGCCTAGATTAAAAATACTACAACAACGGTGATACAATTATACAAATAACATTTATTTTGATTTGAATAACTTGTTTAAAATAACAATATATAAAAAATAATAATATAAAAATCAACTAATATGTGACACTGTTGGAGAGCGAACAACAGAGGGAAACAACATTAAGTGGGGATGGAAAAAAAATTTATGCTTTCAACCCAATAAAATTATAAGATCAATAATTGAAATACATTAAAAGAATGTGAGCTTAAGGATAACAAAAGGAAAACAAATAAAATCAGGGAGGCTAAAGTCTTTGTAAAAAATTAACAAAGGGCACAGAAGTCCAAATGAAACAGCGCTGTCCGTGAGTCCATCATTCCCACCGTGGACTTCTAAAAAAAGAAGAGAGAAAAAATTCAGAGCTGTGCATCCAGACCTACAGTTTAAATCTAGCCATAACAAATAAAAAAAAAATGCATGGTCTCTGAGGGAGTCAGTGTTTGTTAAGACAAACTTACCAATTACAACATCCTTTATTTGCAGGTGCTGGAAGCCAATCTTGCCATTTATACTGCGCATGTTGACATTCTTGGCGAGAGAGTGTTAAGGTTGCACATGACACTCTTTACACTCTTTAACGTCTCCCCCTCCTTTAAGAGCCAGTGCAGTTCTCTGTGAATTGATATTTCTGTTAGTTTATCAGCAGCACAATATGCCCTAACTCTTTTAAACATGTTTGAAAATATCAGCAGCAAATCTGAACTGGTCTGATAGTCTGACCAGCATAATTTATGCAATGAAAGCACAACAGTAATAATTTGTAAAGTAAAATAAAAGATGAGGATGCAGAGTGAAGTCAGTCTTCCTATGGTTTCAACTACTTTGATAATAGTGTGCCTGTGGTGCCGTGAAACTGTTAAATTTATCCGTGTAATTATGATTGCCTTTTCCCCCATATACTAAATAGTTTCTCAATTTTATACTGTATGTCCCAGCAATGTTATTTAAAGCCTATTTAATCAAGAACATGGTTTGTCATTGTATAACTTTTCTCCAGAAGGTTAACTGACATGACATTCTTTTATTTTAACCTGTCCTGTCCAGCATCATGGCAGCAGAATGATAGTCTGGCTGCTTTGTTGTGCCAAACAAATTTGCTTTGCCAAGGGGAGGCTTATGGGTGTAAGGCTGAATACAGAAATTATTTTTGGTTTTTCAGTTCACAAGGATAGTTTGACATGACATTCTTACCAGATGGTTTTTGAGGTCAGCACTATTTCTGAGCCGCTCCTCCATGTTTTGGACAGACTGGCGATCAGCTAATGGTAGCAGATTTGGTTCAACACCTATCTCTTCTTCAGTTACAGATTTCAAGCCTTGGATGTGGTAGGCCTAGGTGTGCTAGGAAGAAAAAAGAATTGTGGATAAGTAAATAAACAACAGGTCTCATAAAAATGTGTTCAAGCCAACAGCAGAGCACAGCCTACGAATAAAATATAATACTCACATATATGAAGACTGGTTTGTGGTCTTCTTATCAACTGATGTGGCTCAGAGGAAACAGTCTTTCTCTGGTGCAGGTCAGTCGATGAAATCCTTCCCTGGTGCAGGCTACGGGACGCTTGGCCTCTCTGGTCCAGCTCCAGTATGGTGCACTCTGCAAGAGTAGCATGATCAGCATTAGATTTTATTTACTTTTTGGGGGGTGTTTGGATTGCAAAATGCCCTTCCTTTGTTGGTGTTTATCTAATTGGAATAGGTTCTTCAGGAATTAGAAATAAATATTTCTGATGCATTAGACCTACTCAAGAGGTAGACCAGTGATTGTTTCATGGCCCATGAGATGCCTGGCTATAAATGTCAGTGTCCCCCCCACTTTTATATTGGAGAGAGCATGCAATTCTCCTCTGCTCTCTGTATCGCTGAGTTTTGCCCTGATGCGCCCAGACACACACAGACACGTCAACGCACACAGCGCTGAGCACACCCCCACAAGAAAAGATAATTTGCGGCACCTTTGCACATTTTGGGGTTAAAGTGTAACTGAGTACATCTGCATTAAACAGTCCATCTTGTATACAAAAAAGAAAAGAGCAAAGCTTTCCAGACATTCCTCAAATTTAAACAGCTTATTAAATTAAAAATAATAATAACAGTTTACTGTTTTCTTGTTGGTAAGACAGCTTCATCCTCAGAATCATTCCCTCTGGGATCTGGGCCAAACACATGAAGCATCTTTGGTGCACTAGGCAATTCAGCTGAGCTGCAATGACATGGCAAACCCAATACTGTATCACTGACCCCAATTTGGGAACCACTGCAATAGATTACAGATGTCTGTACCCATTTTAATGACTTGCAATCATGATAAGTGATTGTACTGTACCTTACACGTTCTTTGTCTTTACACTGGCCTGCATAGCCCTACAAAATGAGTAAATGGGAAAAAATGAGGCAACCTCAAAATAAAAAAAAATAATGAAAATAATCTGTTATATTATATAAATGCGTGTGACATTTCCAATAAACCAAACCGACTGAAAATCGGTTGAAAGTTCAGCAAGTTATTGTGATTTTAATCGTTGATAGACTGCCTCTGTTGACTAATGCAGTAATAGACGCGGCTTACCCCGGCCCAAGATGGCGGCCGCTTCAACGCATTGTTCCGGACAACAGCGTCAGAGCGGACATCCACATGTATATATTTATGACGATGCGGGGGGAAAAACACAAACAAACTTACAATAGCTACGTAGCCTCCAGTATAGACACTAACTATAACCCATGGACAACCCAAAATATGAAAGAGCAATAGCACGCTCACTCACTTAAGCTTCCACCAAATACGTTACCCTGAGTGGGTGACGTCCCTAGCAAAGTGGGAAATTCCCGCCTCCCCGTTCAAATGGAATGCACTTTAAAATACGAAGTATGTTTTTTTAACCATAAATATACTGTACACATTAAATAAATAAAACCGTAAACTCACCTTGACTTTGTTTGTCTCTCTCGGCTCAATGCAACGCATCCGGTTCTATTCGCGCTTCTTCTTCTTCTTCTTCTTTGTTGTCGTCTTCTTCTTCTTCTGTATTGGCGGTTGACAAACGCGCGTTTAATAATAGGAAGTATCTTGACCCAATCAGAGCATAGGAAATAGGTCACGTGTTGAGAGATGGGTAATAATGGTTGGTTGGTTTGTTTTATTTGTTTATTTTATTATTTGATTTTTATATTGTTATTTATTATATATTGTTATTTTGAACAAGTTATTCAAATCAAAATAAATGTAATTTGTATAATTGTATCACCGTTGTTGAAGTATTTTTAATCTAGGCTGAATGTTGCACAGTTTTATTAAGGTATTCATTAGGCTGACATCTGGTGCCAGTGTGGAAACTGTTCTGGGCCAGTACAGGGCCACCATTAGGCTGACATCCGATGCCAGTGTGGAAACTGTTCTGGGCCAGTACTGGGCCACCACTGTGTCTGCATCTGGCCTCAGGCTGGCCCATGTGTGGGCCACCTTTGGCAAACCAGATCTGGGCCAGCAAAGGGCCGTCATTCTTTGCGGTATGTGGGCCAGGTTTAAGTGTATTGTATTATTTGATTTTTATATTGTTATTTATTATATATTGTTATTTTGAACAAGTTATTCAAATCAAAATAAATGTAATTTGTATAATTGTATCACCGTTGTTGAAGTATTTTTAATCTAGGCTGAATGTTGCACAGTTTTATTAAGGTATTCATTAGGCTGACATCTGGTGCCAGTGTGGAAACTGTTCTGGGCCAGTACAGGGCCACCATTAGGCTGACATCCGATGCCAGTGTGGAAACTGTTCTGGGCCAGTACTGGGCCACCACTGTGTCTGCATCTGGCCTCAGGCTGGCCCATGTGTGGGCCACCTTTGGCAAACCAGATCTGGGCCAGCAAAGGGCCGTCATTCTTTGCGGTATGTGGGCCAGGTTTAAGTGTATTGTGTGGGCCAGAACCGGGCCAGACCAATTTTGCTACCTGGGTGAATGGTCATTCTGTTGTTTTATTAGTTTATTGTCAGGGAGACATTAGCAGGCAGTCTGCAAAATAGTGATAGATTTAATTTCTCAACAAACAAACGCAAAGTTGTTGTGTAATTTAGTAATGGGTAAGATAAGGACCCTCTGTTTTAATCCATTCTATTCTAAGGGGAAAAAAAAGTTTTCTGTCGGTATTAATACTAAGTATTGGAGCATGTGATGTGGTGTGTTTATGAGTTTGAATGCACTTGCTATATACTAAAAAATAAAATTGAATTAGGAGTGGGGTGGTGGTGAGTGAGACACATAGAAATACATTTTAAAAGTAAGACTTAACTATTTGTTTGTGTTTAACACATGTTAAGAGACTGATACGGGCTACATGAGCTTAACGACAACTGGCCCGCATATGGCATGGACAGATCTGGGCCACATATACCAAATCATATTTGGGCCACATATGGCATGCCATGGTATAAACAGAGCCATCATTGCCAGACCTGGCCCAGATCCGGTTGACATACCACTTGCCATGCCAGCAGTTGGCCAGAAGTGCCGGCGCGATACCAGATCTGGCCCAGACCTGTCTGCTACCTGGGTTGATTCTGCAAACAGCTAGCAGCTCACTATCAGCTCTATACTCTGGGGAGCTCACATCAGCAATTCAGTGTAAGGACATTAAAGATGAAACTTATAAACTGTGAGCTAACACGTGGCGGGATATTGTGTAACGTCATGCCTTCACGTTGTCATAGTTACAGACTTGGGTGGTGGTAGGGTTTTTTTTTTTTTTTTAACACATTCTGTATGCATCTTAGATGAGAATAAGCACACTTTTGTGGATTTATTATTTTTTATTAGCAGATTTTTCACTGTTAAAAAAACAAACAAAAAACACAGTTGTTTAGGCTTATAAGGCCAGCATTACCAATACGAATCAGTCATTTAAGTCTTCCCAAACCATATCAGTGTATTTTTCTGTTTTGAATCTACAGCATAGGTATATAGAATCCATCTTAGAATTCCCAATCACCTTGAATTATTTAAGTTAACATAGCTAGGTTTACACATGTTAACAGCTGTTCTATGGCTTTGTTTGAAACTTCCAACCTCCTTTTGCTTTTATAGTAATTCTTTAAGGGTCACTTCCTGATGTTGCTGTAATTGGTCTCTTGTGTGTAGATGTTGCTAAAACACATGTAGTGCCTCAAGGCTCCGGATGTCCATGTTTGCATGTGATACTATTGTTGTAGCAGAGTAAGGAGTCTAAGAAAAGAAAACAATGGGTGGATGGCACAGGTTCAGAGAGAACAATTCCCACTGTTAATGCACAAGCTATTTCACATCTGCTCAATGAATTATTAACAGCAAAGCTCTTTTGGTTTTTCCATAGCAGAAAAAGTGAAGACGACTGAGGTAAAGTAAGAGAAAAATGCTCTCTGCATGTTATAAACTTCTATGCCTGTCATCTGCAAAAAAAAACAAAAAAAACAAGCAATTTCTTAATTTACAATTATAGCATTTCCTTTGTTATTATCTAATCTTTTGTTTTTTGTTATGTTCTTACGAATATCCTTGATGAGTTGACCTCTGCATCACGAAAGAATAGGTTCAGTGGGCTGACCCATGACCAGGCACGTTTGAGTAGAAAATGTATCAGGTTCTGGTGGGTCATGCCAAAACCTGACAAAGCTCAGTTCAGATTAAGTTATAAATAATTTGCTATAAATAATTCAAATAAAAAGTGTGTGCAATAGGCTATACTGTGTTTACTAATCTACTTCTTACCCATTTTCTGTCTCTCAAACATAAACTTGATTTTATCATAGGCTGTCAGTAATGTGCATGACTGGATGATAAAGTAACCAAACAAGTATGAATATCAATTAATCTGCATTAGGTAGAATTTTAGTTATGTGGAAAAGAGCAAAGGTTATGCAATATATTATTTTAAACTCAGTATTCTTTTGCTCTTAGATGCTGGGCTGTCTACACTGAGGACACTGACTTACAGCTCTCATACCAGCTCAGATGAACAGCCTCTACATGGACAAAGCTGAGTTTCTCCTTAATACAACATCTCAAATGAAAAGTATAACAATAAAAAAAAAAAAAAAAAAAAAAAAAAAAACCTTTATTATTCCCTCAGTGGGGAAATTGCTTTGTTGCAACAATACAGGTGCAGTAAGCAGATGAACACACATGATTTCAAACATGAACACACACACGCACACACAAATACATCTAAAGTCTGACAGGGAGGAGAGACCAGCATCTCCAGAGTAGACAGGGTGTCCTGCAGGGGTTGGGATTCATGGTCCAGCATCGATGTCAATTTTGCCAGGACCCTTTTGTCACCTACCTCCTGCACAGTTTCCAGAGAACAGCCCAAGACAGAGCTGGACTTCCTGATGACTTTGTCTAGCTTCTTCCTCTACCTGTTTGTGATGCTGCTGGTCCAGCAGATCACAATGTACAGGAAGGCTGATGCTACCACAGAGTCATAAAAGGTCCTCAGGAGTGCCCACAGTCTCCTCTGAAGATAGAGCCTGCTCTGACCCTTCCTGTGTGTCCATGTTGTAAGTTCAGTCCAGTTTATTGTTTAGGTGATCACCCAGGTACTTGTAAGAGTGCACTGTCCATTCCCTGGATGTTTACCATTGAGGAGACAGCAGACTGGTAACTGTGAAAATCCACCACCATCTCCTTGGTTTTCCCCGCATTGATCAGGAGGTGGTTTTGCTGACACCGGTCCTGTCAGTCCTCTGTACTCCATGTTGTTGTCCTCAGTGATCAATCTGGCAATCGCAGTCATCTGAGAACTTCTGCAGAACGCGGCTGTCAGTGCTGTGTCTGAAGTCTGCAGTTTTTAAGGTGAAGAGACTGTCCCCTGGAGGACACCTACTCAGCAGGTCAGACACACAGTCCTGGGCTCTCACCTGCAGCAGGTTTGTGAGACAGTGCAGAATCCACTCTGCCAGATGAAGATCCACTCCAGCCCTCTCCAGTTTGGCTTTCAGCAGCACCGGCTATATGGTGTTGAAGGCACTGGACAAATCAAAAAACATGATTCTCACAGTGCTGCTGGGCTTCTACAGGTGAGCCAGAGCATGATGTAGCAGGAAGATAACTTCCACTTTGATGCCAGGCTGGTAGGCAAACCTCAGTGGATCCATGGAGGATCCCAACGTGGAGCAGAGGTGTCCCAGGATCAGTCTCTCCAGTGTCTTCATTAGATGGGACATTAAAGCCACCGGCCTGTAGCTGCTGAGTTCTCTGGTGTGCAATGTCTTTGGCACTGGTACCACACAGGAGGTCTTCCAGAGCTGTGGTACCACCTTCAGCTTGAGGCTAAGGTTGAAGCCTGTAGTTGAAAACTGCATATGTTTTATAGATCACAAGGGTTTAGATGGTAGAACTGGACACTCACCCTTGCAGAAGGACTTTCACTTGTGTTTTCAGTCCCTCTTTATTCCCACTCTCAGATGCCATTTGGTCAGGTTTAGTCCTTAAAAGCTATTCATAAAGTGTGACAGCCCTGACCTCATGTGCTTCTGTCGGTCTTGTTTTGGTTAATTTAGTTGATTGCTTTGACTTTTTGTTGCAGGTCTTGGTGTTGAGGTCAGATTGGAGACAGCTGGCCTTCATGTGCTATAAAAGGTCTGCCCTTTCCAGGATGGGGCTCGGCCCATCTAACCTGTAGATGGGCCTGGTGTTTTGTTTTGTTGTGCCTTGTTTGGCTTAGTTAAGAGTTACGTTGTTTCGGTTGGGTAATAAAATATGTTTTATGCGAATTCCCTCACGTCTTTCCGTATTTGCTATGGTCTACAAGCCGACCATAACAGGAAGGGTTTGGAAAGTATCATGATATGGTTTAAAATGATAGATCACATTTACAGGGCTCTAAGTTAACACCGCCCAACCTGCCAAATCTGGCTTAAAATAAATTCATCAGGTATAAATAAAAACTTACTAGCTATTTTGAAAGGTGATGAATTAGTGGTGTGTCTTTGAAACAAACTGGAAGTGACAACTCGCATAACGGAAACCTGAATCTTCAAGTACTGCTGCTTAGCAGGCAGGGGGCAGGACTTTCGTTTGATAGGCACACCATGCATCCAATCATATGCAAGGAAGATTTGGATCATACCATTATGTAAAAGAAAGAAGGAGGACAGATGCTCTGAAGACAGTGCGGTAATATGAGCCAGGTTGACAGAGAGAAAGAGACATATGGGGAGATGGATCTGAATGTAAGCACATCAGGAAAAAGTGAAGAAATGAGCTGAACCTAAAAAATAAGCAGAATGTGGAAGTTTTAGTGATACAAAAATTGTACAAAAATTGCAAAGTGAAAATACTTCATTACTTTATTTAATTAGTTTGTTGTGGTTTAAATTTGGTGTTGTGGTAAAAAATGCATAAAATTTATATAATTTCTAATTGATAAATTAGGCTAAAACAGACGCTCGGAGTGATTCTAAATGAAGAACTATTCACGACCAAGAAGAGCCAGCACTAAGGGAACTGAATTCATAAAAAGAGCCGGATCTCCCATCAGTGTGACGAATGAAACAAATTACTACATTTCTTAAAAACACTATCCAGTGATGCCATTGATTGTGTGTTATCTTTCTCCTTAAAATCTTACAATTTACTACATGAAGAAAGTGCAGCTGAATAAACAGAGAAATCTAAATGAAGTCAGACATTTAAAAGGAAAAACATAAAAGTGGTGGCGATTGCATGATGTAAACAACTACACTGATTGGTAACTAGTTAATGAGTTATTTTGTTACTTGCTAAAGAGAATGTTGTTCAGCAAAAAAAGAAAAAAAAAAGAAAGAAAATTATAAAAATCATAATAATGATAAAAATAATTTAAAGCATTTGGTTGACCTTATAATCTTGATTATTTTCCCAAGAAAACTTGGCTCATAAAAAATTCTGATTGGCTAATAACTTAATAAATCTGGTAGCCAAACTGGCTGGTGATTATATGTTAATTTACATTAGGTCTTCAAAAATAATTGAGGGCTTATTCACAACCACTGCTGGTGAGACATGCTACAGCTTGGAGTATATATTAGCATAGATAAACACATTAAATATAACCAGAGGTGTAGTTTGACTTGCATTAGAGATTTATTCTAGCTCTTTGGGGTTAGGAGGAACCAATAAATAGAATTTTATGATTTATGATTATACATATTTCATTATATATGATGTAGATATAAATATAATTTTAAATTGAAAATCAAAGTCTCTTCTGACACCACCAAATAGCAGTGTAAGTGTTCAACAGGTTCCAGTTACACAGAATTTAGTATTATGGTACAGACAACCAAATATGTGATGTCCTTGTATGAGTACACTAGGTCTCAGAACACTTGCCCAATTTCTGATGACGTTTGGGCAACTTTGCTCCCTGCACCTATTGTATAAAGGTGACAGGGAAATATTGATACAAATAGAGGCTAAAATGCTCTCACTACCACAATCTTGTCTCTCGTTTACCAAAACAATTGCATAAAACAAAGAAAATATGCCCCCTGTGTAAAATTTTGGCAATGAAACTGACATGCATGAGCACACACACAAACACACAAGTGTACAGGCAGTTATTACAATTTAAAGTAAGGGTCTGTTGGCCATGATAAAGGACATCAGGTGTCCAGGAGGGTCTTCAAAAAGTGTATGGATTCCTTGGGTTGAAACAGCTTTGTTCTCTCTGTGGACTGTTTGTATTCTGCTCTAATGCTCCAAAGAAAAGCCTTGAGCTTGACAGTCTGGTCCGCTCAAACACACACAAACACCTGCAGGGGTCATGCATACAAGCTGACGTGTCTACAAATACACATTAACATGTATTCACTCACTGGGGATTCCACTTCATACCCTGGATTCTTGCATTCTGAGCACAGACAACCTTGCTAATTTTCCCTCCTGCTTTGTTGCCCTCTTCATTGTCATGAAAAGGATTGTATTGTTGTGTCCGAGAATGGGCTTGAAATTTCCATGTCTCTTTACTTGTCTTGTATGTATATAACTCTCTTTCTTTTAGCCTAACTTTCTCAATTTTGTCTATCATTTGTCATCAGCTTGTCCGAAATGCTGCAAATAGCAGGTAGCAGGCTTTAAAGGTAAATTCAGTTCATATTACGGCCATAAAATGTATTTTATGCCGTGTTTTGTTTTGTTTTTTTTTTTTCCCTCGAATATTTTCTCTTAGTCTATGTCCTCCCAGATTTGTCTGGACCTAAACATGAAAAACATTGCTGATCTATTCAACTTCAGACATCAATATGACACATCAGGACTGCATGCAGTGATTTATTTATGTTTAATGAATTTAGAGCAGCAGTCTGATAGTACAAACTTCAAAGCCTCAAAGAAAAAGCGAAGAACATCTCCACCATACCTTATAGTCTATCTATCTATCTATCTATCTATCTATCTATCTATCTATCTGTCTATCTATCTATCTATCTATCTGATTATGTCACATCTGCTTCTGTTTTGTTTTCTGTTCCTGTGCACATTTTCAAAGTATCACAAACACTAATGACTGTCTTAAGATGCCTCATATGTTTTCTCTGCACAGGTGTTGCTCTGTGATTTGATTGAGAAGGACATGATTTCATATTTACTGTGAAAAACAACAACACTGACACTAATGCTTCCTAAGAAATTCAGACTCATTTAACAGGAGGTGAGTAAAATGCATCTGTTTCCTGGCCAGGTTTTAGCATTAGATGTGAGGTTTAAATTATTTTTCTTTCAGGAGCTGAAGCTATGAATGGGGAGTGAGGTCAGTATCTCCCCAGGAAAATAAAAAAGAATCATGCTTTCACAGCTAGCCTTTCATCTCAGATCTCAGGGTGAACTCAGGTATTATCTGAGACACTTAGTCGAACACAGACTCATATGGAAACACATACACACTCACTCTTACCAAAGTGGAACACACATTAATGATTTTGAGATGAGAGAGAATTATACAGCTTGCATCAGTCTATAGTAAGACTTCCAAAGACTTAAACCTTATCTCTCCTGTGCTTTCACATGTAGCAACAGAATTAGGCTGGATTAGTGTAGTTAATGTAATTAGGGACTGGTGTATTATTATTTATCCTTAGGTGGGCCTAAGTCACACCACTTCACAGTGTTTTCATTTGTACCTGTTTGTCTTTTTATCCATCCATTCAGTACCTACCTACTACTTATCTATCTTTTTATTTATCTATTAAATGTATGGTTAATTAGGAAAATAACAGGATACATACAGGTAGCATGATGGGATGAGCTCTGGTATGTTTGATCAAGAAGCAAAAGCTTTAAGCAGAAACACTCTAATTTTATTGTGGTCCTGAAGAAACAGGTTTATCAACAAGCATTGGCACCTTCTTGCCCCTGGTCCATGGGGATGCTCCACAGTAGTCTATCCACTCAGTCTTAACTTAGGGCACATTTACACTGTCACTGTTTAGTCCGTTTTTAATTAACCTTGCTCTGTTTCTACAGATAGCCTCGTCTGTTTGCAGGAGTATGATCCTGCATTCAGTCTCTGGTGCAAACCAAAAAAATTAAACTCTGGTCCAGGGCTGGACCAAGCCTCCATTAAGGGCCCTAATCAAAACTTGAGTTTTGGGGCCCTCTATTACTGTTGTAATAATTAATAATTAATGATTATTTACACACATATCATAAACTCATTTCATTTACTAACCTGTCATTATGTTTTCACTTATAAAACTGGATGTGAGAACTTGTTGTTCTTGTTGGATTGTAATTGACAGTGATAAAGGTTATAGAAGAAAACAACAGATTTCCAAACTTAAAATCTTACAGTTAATTTCCAGCAACTCTCCCTGCTGGCCTCACAGAAAGCAATACATTAAAAAACATCTACACAGTTATAGGAGGTTGTTCACAGCATCCTTTCATCAGCCAGGTATTTTTTTTTACCCCTCTATTTTTAACCTGAAATGGTAATAAATTTACAAATGTGGCTTAAGGATGATTAACATTTTATATTTAAAGGGAAATTGTGCTAACTGGCGTACTGAATGTCACAGATCCACTAAAAGTAATTAAATTGACCACCAGGATCCATGTATGTGGCATTGAGTCATAGGCTTTCTGCTAATCAATCCAGGCAGTGCACAGGTTGGTCTGTCTGGTTTTGCAGTCTCCGGCAACAGTTCTATCAACCAAAAGCTGGTGTTTTGCTCCTCTGGTACCTTTACCAATGCCTTTCTGTGTTTCCATGTACACACTTATCTTTCCCGCTATGATGTGTGACAGGAACGCTCAAATTGTGGATTGACAGGTTATCGGCCAATAGTTGGATGAGACTGTTTCCTTCTGGGGATCTTTCAGTCATCTTGCGTCATAACTCTTAGTTCTTTTAACCACTGTGCTTCACTGTTATATGATGCCTCCTTCTTTTCCATGTTTTTTCAGTTTGTCCTGTATTGTTCAGTCTCCAGCCTTGGTGGGTTATTGTGTGTGGTATTACCCTGCCACTGAGAGTAGACTTTAGCTGGGTTTATAGACAACGCGTTTATTTTCCTGGCCTCTATTTCTCTTGTGTATCTCATCAGTCGTGCAGCCAGTGCTTGGAGTCTTTGTCCTCCAGAGCCTCAGGTATCGACACCTGACTGTACCTCTTGGGTACCACTTTTTTTATTGTACCCACAAAAATGTACAGTGTACAGAAACATCTGTGCAGAATATGGACTGGAGACCCCTAGGTCACAATGCAAAAGACCTCCCAAGGTACGTGGTTAGGGTTAGGGTTAGGGTTAGGGTTAGTGGTGGAGAATGAGAGGGCTAAGATCCTCTGGGTCTTCCAGATACAGACTGATAAAATGGTGGTGAACAAATTACCGGACATTGTAATCATGGATAAGCAAAGGAAAGCCATAGTGATCGATGTAGCTTCATTCCCAGCGGCGTAAATATCAGGAAAAGGAACATGAGAAACTGGAAAAATACCAAGGACTCAAGAAAGAGCAGGAGAAAGACTGGAAAATGAAGACAACAGTAGTACCAGTGGTCATCGGAGCATTGGGCACTGTGTGGAAGATGAGAGGTTGGGTGAGGGAAGAGTTTATATATATATATATATATATATATATATATATATAAATGTAAAAAACAACTTTCTCTGCAGACTTTGCTGCCTCTTACAATGTAAGGTGATTCAAATTTTGGTGATAATGAACACTGAAATTGATGAAATTTGATAAGAATGTGTTCCTATATAGATTTACTCCAGAAAATAAAGAAACAAAAAGATTGCCTTTGGAGACAGAGCTGTTTATTATGTTTTTTTTTTCTTCTTCTTTTTTTTTCCATGTTTTGCAGTGACAATGTTAGAAGAAAACAATCTTTGAATGATTTATTTTTATTATACTCACTTCAAAGCATACAACGCCCTGAGTCTCACCCTGAAATCACTCTGACAAAAAATACACAGGGAAAAACACACAGTCTACATGGACACACTGAGACAATTTAGAAGATGCAACAAGGCAAATTCATACAAATGCCTTCAGGGACGAGTCATTTAACTAACCAAATCTGAAGTGTGTGAATCTGACAACAAATGGCAACAGTGCATTCTCCAGGCCCATCTCACCCCTTCCTCTCTTCTATCTTTGTCTGTTCCCTTATCATCTCTTCCTCTCCTATAGAGTTTATCTAATCACAAAACCAGCATGCAAATCTTCTGAAAGTTTTGCAGAGCTACATATACCCCCGGATTATTATTTAAAGTGCACATTTGTGTGTGTTCGTACATTTGTGCATAAATCTATTCATGGCCTAATTAGAGTATCTGAAGCAGGGGACACAACAGTGGAAAGTCGTAATTTGATTTTTGTTTGCGGCTCTCTGACAGTGGCTACGTGAAACTGATGCAATTAGTAGTAACACATTTGTGTCTTTGTTCCATGTTCCATGTGTGTGTCTGATTTGCAGTCATCTACGATATATTTCGTTATGCTTTTGTAGTTTGCATGCTTTTTTTGTGAATTGCTAGTCATCTGCACATCCAAGTCTGGCTTTGAATGTTTTAGAAAGACAGACGAGGCGACAGTGTGAATCTCACCACCTAAGCAACTTTTCCGTAAAGTGGCAAAGTAAACATGGATGGTATCTTAATTGATTTGTTTGTGTTTGCTGATTGAGATGAGAGACGCTGTGATCGAGTGTAAATGTTCAAATCAGGAAAAGCAGACTGCATAATTACATCTCTGAGTATTTCCCTGTGGGGAAACTACCTATGAAGCTTAAAAAAAAAAAAGAAAATGGTGGGGGGAGATGAGATGGCTACATAGAAGGACAGAAAACATTATACCAAAGAATCAAGTAAATGAGAATATTAAAAAAATGTGGTTAGGGATATTTCAATCATTATAGAGCTCATGGCTGTCCTTTCCGATGGCTTGAAGAGTGGTGGATTAGATCTAAACACTAGATTAATTTCATACGAAATGTGGGAGTAGAATTCTGAGTTTGGGTACAATCCCTGTACAAACATAGAACTAAAGACTGGGGAATAACAGGCAAAAAAAAAAAAACAAAGCAGTAAAAAAAAGAGAGAAGAGTTGATTGCTTTTAATCCATCATTTGGAGATATGTACCTTTTAGCATGCCAGGCTACTAAATATTATTAAATAGCATGCAAAGGTATATATTTTCTTTAAATATAAATGATTAAGACCAGCTAGTGATTAATTTATTATTTCATACTAAAATGAGAGAGGAGCTTCACAGAGACATGTGTGGTTTTACTGATTTAAACCAGTTTTGTATTGGCAGGAAAACAAGGAGAACAAAATTATTAAGGTTTATAGTTTTACACAAAGAAGAAACATTTTTAATTATTATTAAGAAAATCTGGTATTGGGAACAATATACACTCTATAGCGTTTGCATATTCTCCCCGTGTACATGTGGGTTCTCTCCAGGTACTCCAGCTTTCTCCCACCATCCAAAAACATGCATGTTAGGTTAATTGGTCACTCTAAATTCTCCCTAGGAGTGAGTGTGAGCCTGAGTGGTTGTTTGTCTGTCTGTGTTGGCCCTGCGATAGACTGGCAACCTGTCCAGGGTGTACCCTGCCTCATGCCTGCTAATCGCTGGGATAGGCTCCAGCTTCCCTGTGACCCTGAATTAAAATTACTGGTACAGAAAAAGGATAGATGGATGGCTATGGGAATAGATAAGTGAAAAGAAATATACCTATTATAAAAAAATGACAGTGAAAGATAAAGCATTTATGTAACATAGAGTATAACCCATTTGCTGCTAGTAAGTCAACGTTATTCAGAGGTGTATTTGCAGATAACTTCCAACAGAAATTTCAATATCTCATCTAAGTACCTGAAATGTCAAAGAGCACTATTGGCCCATTTCCACCAAATGGGTGGTACCCTTTTGGGAGGGTCACAAAAAATCATACTGACCCTAAAGAGTGGCACTTGACAAAGTCCAATCATTGGATTGGTTGAAAGAATTGTTACTTCCTGTGTGACTCTGCAATAGGAACTAAACAGGAACAGTGCTGTGTTTAAATATCCAATGGATTTTTTTGTTGTTTAAAGCCACATGCTAAGAAGAAAGTAAACAAACTGCTGGATGTTTTCATTTTTGTCTTTTGTTTCTATGTCACATTCTTTATTATAATTTAAGGAGGACATTGCACCACTATGACTTCATGCTGTAGCGAAGCTGACACATCTATCACTATTCAGCCTATATGCCACCCTCTAGGTAAAGGTATCGTTGGCTGTGGAAACATAACAGAGATCAGGGTTTAAGTTTTTTTTTTTTTTTTTTTTTTACCCTGTCCTGTCCAGGATCCTACCATATTTTGCTTGACAGATTTGCTCTACCAAGGGAGACATGTTATATACATGGCTGCCCTTGATATTTTTATTATTTTTATTGTAATCTCATTTTCTTTAGTCTTTATATGTCAGTGCCGAACCTGACAGGGAGATAAAGGAAGAGGGAAAAAAAGGAGAAAAGGACAGGATTAAAATGTGGAAATAACAGTTGTCTAGGCTGCCTAAAACACACCACAAAAAAACAACATAAACTACCACAGTACTACATGATACATACAGAAAAATATGATAATGATGATATGAAAAAGCACAGTAGTCATCAAACGTACCTGCAGAGAAACGTATCAAAACACAAACATCAGGAACTAGCTGGCGCACGGAGGGCAGACACCCCACAGGTCCAAGGGCCACCCATTCCCCCCAGCAGAGCCCCGCCCAGGAACCCGACGGGGCCCAACTGCCCCCACGCCAACCCAACACTAAGGCTAGCCACCCCCCCAATATCCCTTTACTCTCCCCAAAAACAAATCTCTTTACCCTAACCCTTACCCATTCACCCATTCACCCCCCCCCCACCCCCACCCCCCCCCAAACCCCCATCCCACCCCACCCCCTTTGCTGCCTCCACCCCCACCAGGGGCTGCCTAGAGAGGCTAGGGAAAGGCAGGCAGTTTTTGTTTAGATGCATTTTTTCCCATTCAGACTCAAAATACTCTTGGTCCACAAGAGTATGCTGTGAGGCAATGGCAAACACTATCTTGCACCTCTGGCAGGGCTGTAGTATTTCTTACTTTTGTTTCATTGTGCAGGTTAGACTTCACATTAAACTCTTCATGAAAGTCTCGAACAGTCAAACAGAGTTTTGAGCTTTAAATAGATGCTAAAAATTTCTTGCCACCTTTTTTATAACCTTCCCCTGCTTTAAGGACATCATTGGCCATTCAGAGTGCACTGCAGCAGCTTAAAGAATCATATCCATCATCTACTGAAAACAGCACAAGTTCTAATACTAAAAGTTACAGCTTAAATTTATTACCTATCTATTGAATCTATTATCTATTACCCCCTAAACTCAAACACTCCTACTACACTATACTAAAACTTAGACAACAATAGAAATATTTTTATTTGGAGTGTTCAAACCTTTGGACGCTATTGTTTTTTTGCATGCCCTTGAACTGTTGCGGCACAGCCCTCTATCAGAAATATTTTTATGACAGCAGGTCATGTGTTACACACAGTCAGTCTTAGCTAAATATATAAAAAAAAAACTCTTTACAAAAATGGTACAAATCATATGCTGTACTTAAGAATTATGTAACTCGTAATGAACTGTTAAGCATCATGAATTTCTGTTCAACTAATGTTGAACTCAATGCGGATTCATATGATTACTTCACATTTAGTAGATCATCAGTTGATGAACATTAATTCAATGTTATTTCATACATTCTTCAAAATGTTGACAAATTTGCCAGTTTAGACCAAAATATATAACTTAGTTCATGCCAATGATTTTTATTTATATTTTTGCCTGAGTGATTATCAGTTAACTTAAATGTACTTAAATAACTTTAACCTTTAAATTCACTACATAATTGTTATTTTGCAATATGTGTCACTGTCAAATTGAAGTGAGTGTTTCTTTGTTTTATTAGAGCCCCATTAGCTGTTGACCTTTTACAGCAACTCCTATTACATGGGCCTTGTCAAAATCAACTGAATTAAAAGATCATCATTAATTAAAACATTCAGACATTCAAACTCACAAAAAAAAGAGACACAGAAAAGACACACAAGGACAACTGCTAAAAGTACAGAAAAAAGAGAAAAAAAAATTAATAGCTTATTTCTAATTAGTCAATGTCTCCCTGAGTAGAATAGAATGGATTCTTAAAGCTTATCATTTAGTTATTTAAACCAAAATATCAGGCAATGCATTCTATACCACCATTGCTCTGTAATTTATTGTCTTCTGTTTTAAGTTAGTCCTACATGAGCACCGCATGAAACCACGTGCTGATTTCTGCTTCTTGAAATTACAGAGACATTTAACTGCCACAGCCACGAAATAAATATTGGAGCAGTAACATGTTTATTATAAGAAATTTCTCGTTTTAACGTGATACTGCGCCAATAACGTAAAACGTAACTCGTTATAATGAGATTTATTTCTCATTATATCCACAATATCTTCTCATTTAAACAAAAAAGGTTATCTCGTTATGATGTGCTAGGTTAAACATAACATGGGATGTTTGATTCTCATCTCTTGATGAGAATCAAACATCGCAAACTGGATGATTTCACTTTAGAAATTTTACATTATCAAGAGGATGCAGTATTAGATGAAGACATGACAGTTGGTGAACTTTATTTCATGCTCAAAATGAAAATGTGAAGATTTTATCTTTGCACAAGGGAATGGAAGGAATCAAGAATCACATACATCATCAATATTCCAGATTAAGACATCGAGAACAATGAGCCCGAAGATGTCAGCAATATCTCACATTCATCTAATTCCGACGAGGTCATGATAGGTCCTTACACCGGTGAACCTCTGGCATGGCATCTGGATGACACTCTGCCCATTTTATGAAGTTATGAAGGGAAATTAGTGAGTTTTAATCTCCCATCAACTACTTTGAACTTACAGCAGTACGTCAGGGGGCTGGATCAGGCAGGTCTCAAAAAGTTTCTGCGACTTAAAACTGGCTCAGATGTGCTTTGTATTAATAAAACGGAATTTCTCTTTGTTTCTTTAGATGGAGTAGCAAAACGGTCAGTAGCACTGTAGAAATGTGCACTGGTAAATCTAAAATTTTTTGTATACAGGATTCATCATTATTTAAGATATTTCAGAAGAAAACTTTGTATTTGACTTACAAGAAAAAAGATGACAATATAAGGAACATGTACAAAAGCAGAGTGTCATAGTAAAACTAATATCAATTTACATTTATTGCTGTCAATAAAAACAAATTAGTTATCTAGAAATAAGATTGGTAAAAGAATATGCTAACAATATTGTGAAAGACAAGTAAATAGGGTACCGTTACAGTATAAACCTTTTCTCAGTTGAACAGTTTAAATTTGAAGTTATGTGTCTACATCTCTTCTTTTTCTTTTCACAGGACATTTTTTATTTACATTCCTTTTTGATTTGATATGCATTAAACGCAATGCTGTCCTTTTTCATAGTAAAAAGACTTATTTTTGTACTTGAGTACAAACTGAATACAAATAATTTTCTCATGTTCGTTTTTGAGGTTTTTGTTTTCACCTTTTAAACATATCTGCATCATGTTTTACAGCAAGTTTCTTCTTGAAGGAGAGAACCTCCTCCCAAAAGGATCTTTCAGAATACAAATGTTAAATGCACTTTTATGTTTACTATGTCAAGTACATGTTGTAACATTCCTGAATATGATTAAAAATTATGAGGAAAAAAACAATTTCTTTCTTTTATCACCACACAATTCTTAAAGGCTGAAAATTTGGATTTTTTTCTGTAAAAATAATTTAAAATATTCTCATTTGCTGCAAGGGATAAAAGGAAGCTTCCCTATAAACAATCTGTCTCCTACATCAACAATGTGTTTGTTAAGTTTTTCTCCTTCAAAATAAGAGTTCCGTGCCGGAAATAACTTCGGTGCACTATGTTGCTCTTCCGTACTTCCTGGTTCCTTATCCAATCATATGCGACTCCCCACAGTTGCCCGCCTACCATGTTACCGTGTTGGGTGTCCCCCCGTTTGTCCCAAATGACGTTCTGGGGAAAGAGCTGCAGCTGTTTGGGAAGCTGGCAAGCAATTTTAGGACCTTGGGGCTAGGCTGTAAGAGGGAGAAGCTTAAGCATGTGCAGTCTTTTAGGAGGCAGGTGTTGTTTCTGAGCTGTCAGACGGTGAAGCATGAAGAGGGATATTGCATGGTCTACGCCAGCACTAAGAACATGAAGTGCTTTGACTGTGGTGTTGAGGGACACAAACGGATAAATTGTCCTCACAGGCAGGCCGGAGGTGTTGCTGAGCCAGGAGCCGATAGCGAGGGACTGGGGAAGGGTCGGGATGGTACCGCTGCTACACCCGCCGACGCCGGCCCACGGGGGACTGACGTCGCGGGGGCGGGGTCTGTTTCTGATGGGGAGAAGGGTTTAGTGGAAGGGCGGGTAGTCAGGTTGGAGAACGGCAGGATCAGGTGGGTGTTACTGAGTTTTCCGGTGTCCCAGACGAGATAGCTGTGAAGGTGAGCAGGGAGGGGGTGGAGTCGGCTCCAGGAGGAGCGTCGAGTCTAGTCAGGGAGGGCTGTGGTGAGAGACCCCGGGTTGTGGTTCCTAAATGTATGCCAGGTGGGGATGAGAAGGATGGAGGGCAGCGGGGTGTAATGAGAGGGAGAAGATGGAGGATGACTCGGACTCTGCTTCGGTTGCAGATTCTCAGTACGGTGAAGATTTGTACACACTGGAGGAAATTGATGGGTTCTAGATGAAACATTTGGTAAATCCATTAAGGTATCAGACTTTTTTCCAGATGTAGGGAAGTTTATTAGAAGTGTGCGCACCCTACAGAAGGTAGTAGGGCTGGATTTACTGGATGAGGAGAAACGTTTTCGGTTAAGGAAACATGTCACTAGTTTGAGGAAGAACTTGAGAAGGGTTTCTGGATGGTTGAAGCCTAGTACGTAAAGATATGGTGAAGATACTGCACTGGGTGTTTCTCCTCATGTTTTCCTTTACTGTTTGCTCTTTTATTCTCTCTCTTGTTAGTATGGGTAAGGTGAGGGTGGGCATTTTAAATATTAATGGAGGGAGGGATCAGCAGAAGAGAGCAGTTATTTCTGAGATGATTTCTCAGAAAAGGTTAAATGTGGTTTTCCTACAAGAAACACATATTGATAAAAGTAATGAGCTGGACTGGGAGTTGTGGTGGAAGGGGCAGTGTGTTTTCTCTCATGGCACGAACATCTCTGCTGAGGTAGCCTGCCTCTCTTCTTCTGGGCTGGATATTACCATTACGTCCACAGTGGAGTGGGTGGCTGGTAGGGCTCTGGTTGTCAGGGCAGAAATACACGGCCTCCATTTCTGTTTCTTTAATATTTATGCTCCTACTTTGGGCTCAGACAGGCTGGATTTATTCCAGAAATTAAATGATTTTCTTAAATCTTGTGACCACACTGAGTTTTCGGGGGGGTGGACTGGAACTGCACCCCAGGGTTTGTAATAAATAGGACTGGACAGGAACCCCATTTGAGGTCATCTGCCACTTTAACCCAGATAATCTCGGAGTCTGATCTAGTGGATGTGTGGAGGGTTCACCATCCCCGGGGCAGGCACTACACGTGAGCTAGAGTGGTGGACGGAGGTGTGAGTGCAGCCAGGTTGGATAGGATTTACCTGTCTAACAGTTTCTGTAATAGACTGGTGAGTAGTCATGATTACCCAGTAGGGTTCACATATCATCATTTAGTCACACTGGATCTATCAAGTGTAGCTCTTATTGGCACTTTAACATTAAACTGCTTCAGGACAGAGGTTTCTGTCAGAAGTTTGAGGATTTTTGGTCTCTGTGGCGGTCTAGAAAGAGGGAGTTTATCACTCTGAGTCAATGGTGGGAAGTGGAAAAGGCACATATGCAGGTTTTTTGTCAGCAGTACACCAGCCATTATACTTTTCGAGTTAAATTGGTGATCCAGTGCTTAGAAGGAGAAATCAGAGATCTAGAGGACAAATTGTGTCCAGGTAGCAGTTCAGACGGCCGCAGACTACAGCAGAAAAAGAATAAATTGAATTCTTTTTTAAAGGAAAAAGTCAAGGGTGCTTTAGTTAGAGCCCGGTTTGTCAGCATGCGGGACATGGACGCTCCCACTGCGTATTTTTTTAATCTGGAGAAGTCTGTTTCTCAAGCCAAGCTGGAGTTTGAGTTTTATAAACTTACTGAAAGGGTTGATGCATTTGTGGGAATCTGGGGAGTGCGGGATGTGCTGTGTTCAGTGAAAGAGGACTGCTTTTGCATTTTTGAGGGTTGTTTGTTCTGCTTCTGTAGTTTCTAAGTACTGTTAGGTGTGAATGGTTTGAAATTTTTGTTTTGTATTTTGTGTTTATTTTATTTATTTTTTTTGTTTTAAGTTTCTTTTCTTTTGCTTTGTTGTTGGTGTTGTTGTGGTCATTTTAATAAAAGTGTTTTTGAAACTCAACTCTTTCTTTCTTTCTTTCTTTCTTTCTTTCTTTCTTTCGTTCTTTCTTATTTTTTGTTTATTTACTAAAATGACTTTTTTGCTACAGAACCCCCTGTTAAACAGTTTGGAATATTATTGTAAAACCACATATAATAAGTTGTTGAATGGTTTAGGAAAAACAAAGTAACAAAAAAAAAAAAATACAAAAAACAAAAGTGCTTTACATAAAACATTAAAAGCATTAGAGAGGGGTACAGGCAGCAATAACAGGCGCATTAAAAACAAACGTTTAAAGAATTTAGATTAAATATAAACAGAAAGAAAAAAGCTCAAATAAAATTGATAAGATACAAGAAATAAAGTTTCAGTTTAAATAATTAACAGCTGTTTTGATATTAGGCAGCAAATAGAAAAAAATTTAACCCTGATTTAAAACTGCTGAGAGTTTCAGCAGACCTGCAGTTTTCTGGGAGTTTGTTCCACATCTGAGGAGCATAAAAGCTGAACACTGCCTCTTATGCTTAGTTCTGACTCTGGGAACAGAAGGTAGACCTGACCCTGATGACCTGAGGGATCTGGTTGGTTCATAACAAACCAGAATATTCTGAATGTATTTTAGTCCTAAACCATTGAGTGCTTTGTTTACTAACTGCAGGATTTTTGAGTCAATTATTTGAGAGACAGGAAGCCAGTGTTAAGATCTGAGGACTGGAGTTATATGATGTACTTTCTTAGTCTTAGTGAGGACTCGAGCAGCAGCATTCTGGACTAACTGCAGCTGTCTGATGGCCTTTTTAGGGAGACCTGTGAGGACAACATTACAGTAGTCCAGTCTACTAAAAATAAATACATGGACAAGTTTTTCTAAATCATGTTGAGTCATCAGTCCTTGATATGTTGATGTGTTCTTTAAGTGATAATAGTCTGACTTCACAACTGTCTTAATATAACTGCTAAAATTCAGGTCTGAGTCCATGACTACTCCCAGATTTCCGGCCTGGTTGTTAGTTTTGAACTTTGCTTTTTGAAGCTGAATACAGACTTTTAATCTTTCTTCCTTGGCTCCATAAACTATTATTTCAATTTGTCTTCTTTTAAGTAATAAAGTTCTGGCATATCCCAATCTTTAAATTGATTGATGCAGTTGATCAGAGTTTGGATCAGAATGTAGTCTCCTGGTGAGATGGTTGTGTGTCATCAGCATAACTGTGGTAACATATTTAGTTGTTTTTCATCAATTTAGCGAGTGGCAGCATGTAGGTGTTGAACAGCAGTGGTCCCAGGATGGAGCCTTGAGGAACCCCACAGGTTGTTTTCAATTGCTCAGATTTATAGTTATCTGTGGACACAAAGTAGTCCCTTTCTTTTAAAAAAAACTCAAACCAATTAATTGCAGTGCCAGAAAGTGCAACCCAGTTTTTCAGTCGGTCTAGTAAGATGTTATGGATGACTGTGTCAAATGCAGCACTGAGATCTAGCAGTATCAGGCCTGAAATATTCCCGCTATCTGTGCTAACTGTTCTTAACAATGATGTCAGAAAAGAAAGATTGTCTTGCAATTCTCAGCTCCAGATTATAAATCCTTAAGTCTCTCTTTACAGATCTCATAGTGAACTTGCAACTTTGTTTTTTCGCCACCTGAATTCTGCTATTCGGCATTTTCATTTTTCAGCTCTTACCAGCATAGTATTTTTCCACTGAGGTCTCTTTGTCGCAGTGCAATAAAGCTGCTCCACGTCCCTCTCCATCTTCTCACTCTGTTTCTTTAAAAGACGAGTATCAAACATCCCTCGAGAGTAAGATGTTAACTCAGTGGTTCAGAAACTTTTTCTGCAGGGCCTCCTTTTCATCGACAATGATAATGTCAAGCACCCCCTGATCCCACTACCACATGCACCCAATATTTACAAAAAAAAGTGTTTGAACAAATGTGACACAATACAGTTTTAAGTTTATTGGCCGCTACTTTATAAACTCTAATTAAAACCATGTCAGTGGCACAAGGAATTGACTCCTCCGCTTTAGTGTGAGTCATTTAAATCAGGAAACACTGCAAACTACTTTAGGTGAATTGAGCTTTCAATGAGACGGATGCTGCTTTAGTAAAAGAACTCTGCCATATATGACAGTTAAGTAGTTTATTTCTAAAGTAATCAACAGGCTTTTCTTGGTGTTCAGAATAAGACATCCCCGTGTAGCTTAGCATTAAGTTGTTTGGCTTCATACTGTCAGTTGCTGATATTTTGAGACATATGACACAGTGTACTCTCTCTTCATTACCCACCATTGACCATTACTTGAACATTACCTTGTCAAGCCTAGAGCAAGACATGCCTCATTATATTTTGTTGTTTTTATTTTGGTAGTTGCAATCTCTGTTGTTGAGTCATCATAGTTTGCCCATTGGTACAAATTTATCCATGTTTTGCCAGCAGTGCAAAAACTATATTTTTTTTTAGCCTTGCTGTGTCCCCCTGTCATACCTATAACTATTGATAAGTATATCAATGAATGTTGCATCCTACCTTCCACACTTAGCCAGGATGTGATTATACATACTTTAGTCTGATAGGGACACTGACAAACTAAGCAAGCAGCTTTGTTTTGTATTTTATCAAGAGCAAGCAATAAACTAATTAGTCTATTTTTTTTTTACCTGAAAATGATTCATTATTATTATTTTGGTAAAGGGATCATTTTGGCTATTTTCCGTTCATAAGGGCAAACTTGTGTTTTTAAAGTTAAATTAATAATGTTAGCAACAGACAGAGCAATCAGATCAGCCACAGGTTTCAATAACTTTATTTCAAAGTTATCAACACCTGAAGGATGTGTATGACAGAGCTGATAACTTGACAGTGGTGCTTTGCTGCAAAAAAAATATAATCAACAAAAACTCATTATAAGCTATATTTAGTACAAAAAATATTGTTATTATGATGTGTTTAAAGAAAAATTGGATAAAAATTAACGAGTTACTAATTATTTAAGAGATTGGAATGATCAAATCACTGTCAAATATCCCACATGAACGTACTCAGAAATGCCTTGTTGTACATGAAATTGTGTGAGTTTGTACTAAATGTCAGGAATGCATGGGAATCGTGAGGGTTACCAGAGTGGTGGACCAGTGACAGCTGATGGTTATATTTGTTCAAAGAGCAGGAGTTTTTATGGTGCCACTCCTTAAACATGAAATACAGTAGATGTGGGAATGGGGGTGAGAGATACATGTATCTAACATAACTATAAATGTTCAATAAACAGTATGTAAGAATTCATTAACAACAAAAACATTAAATAAAACTCCACAATTACCCCCCAAATTATGACAGGTTGCTATGAAGGCCAATCAAAAACCTCCACTCAGGCTGAAAAACCCCATGTTAAGCTAATTGAATAGCATTTTACAAACCTCTCAGTGTGCAAAATCACCTGTCATGTTGGAGGTGGATATTGTAGCTTAACCACCTCATTCAGAGAACCTTGTGCCATGCTGCTCTGGTAGTACTCTGATTAGTTTTAATTTAGAGGAGGATTGCTCTGCTGTCGCTACTTTGACAGATGTCACTTTGCATGGCTTGCTTCAGGCCATGGTCAGATGTCCCGAGGGAAATTATTCTGCTGTGAATTTCAGTGAATTTCAAGGATCAGACTCAGTTTGTTACGCTAACGCCAGCCAACCTGCACTAGTTGAAGGCTGCTAAGTGTTAGAGCAAGTCCCTCAACTATAATGACATATTGCCAACTTGAAAGAAATAACTCAGTCCAAACTTGTTCCATGGTGTAGTGCATTTATGCTTGGATTTGTTTTTACTTTTTTATGATATCTTTGGAAATACCTCAAACAATTACATTCTTAAGTTCTTTTCAGACTGAGCACATGGCAAAATATGGGGCAAGGTAAATACAAGGTATTAAAACCTCTGACGAAAATTTGGTTAAAATTTACATAGACTCGATTAGAGTGTATCTTAAAAAAAAAATAATAAATAAATAAATAAATAAATCTGTTAAATATAATTTCTCTTCGCTTTGAGAAATTTTGCCCAGATTATCAGGGTTGAAGGAAGGAAGGTACAATATGGCAAATTTATTTGACTTTCATATTTTTTTCCTTAAAGTGAGAGCATGTATTTGCATTTTAATAAATTATTCTAATTCAGATGCCATGTGCAGAGTAAGCAAACCCACTTAAAGAGAAGTCACTCATCTCCTTTTTCAACCTTTCAACACACCAACTGAGCAGCCACCCACACATGCAGCACACAAAGTCACACTGATAGATGGTGGTTTCATAAATTGAAAGAGATGGGTGAAATCGGTCACAGCTTCAGATGCTGCTAGTTCATGACTTTTGCCTATTTCTACTCCAGTAATCATAACTAAAATCGAGAGCACACAGAAGATTATGGCTGTTGACAGAAATAAGATCATAGTATTCAAACTTGAGGGCAGAACTTTTCCACAAGAACCACTCATGCTGAGAGGTTAAAGACGAGTTGAACGGTTTACAGTCACTAAATAAAACCTGAACCCATGAAAGCATGGGAACAAATCAGGGAAAACTAAGTCACAGTTTGAGTGAAAATGATTCAAGTAATGTGCAGGGTATGGGATTTTGGACACTATTTCTGCTGCCTGCAGATGGCAAATGGATAAATTGTGAATATTTTTCTCTTCCTTTTTTTTTTTTTTTTTTTTTTGCAAGGATGGCAAGATTTTATTACAATGAAATAGAGACACCATTAAGATACATTGAAAACAAGTCTAAAATTGCAGATCCTGTCTATCGGCAAATCAGTCTGGGACTCTGTAGTCTTATGAGTTTTATGACCATGCCTCAGGGGACAGCAGACAATTTTTCTGGGCTTCTGGTGGATATCCTAATGTCTTGTATCCTAAATGGTCCATGACTTCCTGTTCAGTATGCTGGTCATAAGCTGATCTTTTCCTAAACATATTCCCTGATCTTTTTGGGAATGTAATGAGGTTAATGAAGGAGAGAAACCACAAAAGTCCTCCATACATACTTGTCATAAGTTAGCTTCAGATGCTCCCTGTAGCAGAAATAACTCTTAAACAAACTCCACCAAACTCGAAAGAGTCCCACACAGACTTGCTGAAATTTAAGAGCACTCATCATGGCTTTTTTTCTTGCTGTGAGAAAGTTACGCATATCCTATAAGTAAACCCATTCTAAAACCTGCCCACCCATTTTTTCTATTACTTCCTTCTGAGCCGTTCCTGTGATTAATGGACATAATTTCTCCAAAATGTTTTCGAATAAATTTCCTTCACTATTTTGACACAAATACATGCAATATTTACATAGTGATACTTTTATGAAAACTGTTTGAAAAGGTAGACCTTTTATTTCATGAAATAGTGTAACTTTTAACTGAATTTGACATCTTTTTGTTTATCAGGCCTTAGAAAGATTTTAGATATTATCTAATGACTCCACAGACTTTAGTAAAAAAAAAAAAAAAAAAAAAAGGAAATTCCAAACTAAAACTCTAAGATGCTAGTTTTATGGATCTAGGTATGATAAACATAATGATGCAATAATGATGTTTTTTGTTTTGTTTTTTTTTTTGTTTTGTTTTTTTTCTGCTTGTGTGTGTGTGCAAAAGTCTGGATCAAAATCATTACAGGCTTATACATGATATAATTTACACTTTCATGTACATCTAGTTCTTGTGTAATAAACAGTTGCACCCGGGAAGATATACTTAAAGTGCATTACCTACATAGGCATTGTTGCGAATTATCACTTGTATACACCTTGAATACCAGAGAGATGATAATGAGGCACTGCAGCAGGAACTACTTGATGTTCCTTTATGTTTTATGAAGGGTGGAGACCAAAGAGAGTAAGATATGGAGTGAAATAGAAAATGCTCCTATCTTTCTCTCTGTCTGCAGCTCCCCCCTTGTTAAGAGATTAAATGCCACACTCATTGTTTAATAGGATTGCTTGGCAAGGACCATTGTATTATGTGTGTGTGTGTAGCTGCATTGTAGGTGGGGCTAGAGTGGGAGTTTTAACAAGATTGCTGGCACAATATTAATTCTATTTTCTCCTGCCACAACATGGACATAGTGTCTACTGGACATAGTGTCTTTCTATGTACTTCTGCAACACACACTGATATACATTTTGGGGAAAAACATGACATTTCCAAACTTATCCAAAGACAGGAAGTATCTGTCAAAGAGAAAAGAGTGTTACAGTGATTAAAAAGAGAGTGCACAGCTGGGTAGGATGAGTTTATATGCGCTAGTCATCTCATTTAACAATGAACATGACGAGGATAAATCAAAATGCAATTACATGTACTTCAGAAAGTTAGCCAGTGTGAGACTTTCCATTTGTCTATTACCCATAAGAGGCACATCACCTGTAATAACAGTCATCTCTCACAAACAGCAGTTTACATGTATGACTTCATATATCTATTACTGTTATATACAATAGATAATAATCTAAAGTTAAAGTCACACTATGCAATGCTCTGACCTTTAAGTGCTGCGTTCCTGGACCAGTTTGATGGCACAGTGATATTATGTACATTTCTAGAGCTGTCACTGCCAAGCCGAATCCCCAAGTTGTGAAACCAAACTTCACAACTTCTGCTTCCAGGAGGCTGGCCAACATTGCAGCTGAGTTTGGCATCATGCACTGTGTCACACGCTAGCAAACAAGTAATCAATACACTGGCCATTTTAAATGCGCAGGACGGCTGGTGAGAGCCATTGATATTTGGACCACAATATTTTTAATAATTTTGTCCAAATATCAATGGTCTTTTTCTCATTCCCAGGATCTTCCAGGGGACACAGTCATAGACCTTCTCAAAGTTCAAAAAGCACAAACCCAAATATGTGAAATATATGGCTGCAGTCCCTAAATTGAATAAAGGCTCAAATAAAGGAACCATAACATATGAGACCACCACCAAGCAGCAATGTTTCAAAAGAACTTTAATTTGTCAACCAAAATCATAAAAGAGTAGGAAGTGCCAGCCAGAAACAAACTAGGGGAGCATACTGCAAACCTGTTATGCAATGGGCCTTAGGATCTTGGTTGCTCTAAAACCAACTTAACTAAAACTGAAAACAGGACTACCAATGACTCCCAACTCAACTCATAAGCAACTAAAATAAAAAGTTGTCAAATTTCATGTCAAATCAGCAAATCCCTGCAACATCATTTACCATACAGTGTCATGTAGGCTTTCAGTAAAATACTAAATACCATCCCTAACATTATACATCACTCTTCTGTTAAAAATGTGAAGCGATTCCTTCTTACACACATTCTTCAGACAGCAACTCATGCAGTGAAACCTTGGGCAAAACTGACTCAATACCATATTCAAGTAACTGATGATCTCTTATGATGAAATCTAGGGAATTGGTAGAAAAAAACCTGCCGATGTGAAAGCCAGCTTTAAATTATGTTTTCACTACTACCTTAGAAGCAGAAGTCAAGTATAACTTAATGTGGCTCCACCGAGAGGATAGCTCTTTTTGTCTAAGCTTTCATAAATCCCTGAATTGCACTTTAGTTTCTATTTTAGGAGTCTGCTCTAATATTTCATTAATACAGTCTCTATCTTCAAACTTCCACAGACTCATGTCTTGTAACTGAGTACCATCATTGGTATTGCAAGAATGTCTGAACCTTAAAATATGACTTAATGGCTAAAGTCTGCCAAGATCCAATAAAGAAAAGTATTCCACATAATGCAGCTCCAGGATCATTTTATAGATTACTTTGTTAAATTCAAATAAGTTCTTAAAAAAAAAAAGTACTTCTGTTCCTTATTAGAGCACTTTATCTTCAGCTGCTTTACTACAACACTAGAGATACTGGTGGATGCAATTTGGTTCAACTTATTTACTAATTAACTAAATTCATGTTAAAGAAAATCTTTCAGTGATATACACATTCTTTAATTGATGATATAGTAATACAACCCATGCATTGGTCATGATGGAGCAAGTTTTACCCTCAGCGACATAGTTTGGGTGTCTGTATGCATTTGAACAAAAGGTGATATTATGACTGTAATATAGACTATCATTACAGACTATATGGCTATAGTAAGACGTCCACCACACCTTAGAAGAAACAGCCCTATGTTGATTCAGATTTACTCATTTTCGATGTCTGCTGCAATTAAGAAAATAACCATTGTCATTATTTAAATCAGAGAATTTTACAGCTATGCAATAATTTCCAAATACTTAAAATCATATAATTTCAGTTTAACCCCTAGATAATGAAGGAAATATGCATTCAGCTGGATTTTTAGTTTGGTGTCCTTTCATTTTGTTGTTTATTCCTCCTGGGATCTGATTTTCATATTTCCCTTATCCTTAATGAAGGAATAAGAATGTCTGCTGGGGCAAGTTGGATGACTTTCTCTACATCTCAATAAGTATTCACAAGTATCATTTGAAGAGGGTTTTCCAGAAGCTGCACGAATTAAAATTCAATTATTATTGTCATTTTTGTAAAGCTTTTTTCAACTCTTCCAACTTCCAACGCTTTTTCTTCATCATTTACATTACAAATCTAAATTAAGCCGGACTTGATGTGTGTGCCAAATTTCACAACTTTTTGTGGGTGTTTAGGGGGTCAAATTTGTGCTCAATGTTCTTAGAAGAATAATAAACATTTTAACAATAGAGCCATACTTCGTATGGCACGGACCCTAATTATCAATTTTACCTATATGTCAGTCAACATAGTGAAAATAATGTGACAACACTTCCTATGTAACTATGCAATAAATAAATTAGTGATTTATGTAAAACCCAAATTACAATGTAATTAAATTTTAAAGAAACAATTGATCTTGACTTAAAAACCATCTTTTCCAGTGTTGTGGCAAATCCGTAACACTGCAGCTAGTTGAGCTAGTGTGCTGACAAACAGTTCACTGAGAGCCATCTGGAAGCCTATCAACTCCTCCACCCACAGCAGTTTGGTTTTAGATCTGGTTATTCGACCGAATTAACAAACTGCTGTTTTGTTGAGAATGAGAAAAAATCCCTGGATAGAGTTGTGGTGGTAGGAGTGGTAGGTCTTTAAAAAGGCTGTTGAAATGGTCAGTTACAACCTGCTTTTATCTAAAATGTCATCCTTCAACATCTCTTCTGAGGCAGTGGGCTAGTTTTCATTATATCTTCAGGATAGAAAACATTGTGTCAAAGTAGCCCAGGAGAAGTCTTTATTTTTAAAATATTCCAAATTGATATTCCACATACTGGGACCCTTGCTGTTTAGTCTCTTTCTAAATGACTTACCCCTAATCTGCCCCGATGCCAGCTGCCAGCTTTACGCGGACAATGCAGTTTTTTTATGCAGGGGGAGGACAAAACCTTCATCGCCAAGTCCCTGGAGCAGACAGCGAAGGTTTTGTCCTCCTGTATGGATGAGGTGACTCAGTGGCTTATTCAAAATCAGCTGGTGCTGAATCTAACCAAGACAGTATCAATGTGTTTCTCTATTAGAAAACAAAATGTGGAACACAGTTTCCAAATACATTTGCAAAACAAAAATATACTATCTTTAACAGAATTTACATATCTTGGGTTGGTCCTTGACCTCCAACTAAAATTTGAGAAACACACACAATCTAAAAAAAAAATGCAAAGAAATTTAAATTGTTTTAAGCTAATTAGGCACTATATCCCAGACCAGGCCGCCCTCCTATACATGCATGATATGACATTCTCGCATATAACATACTGCATGACAGTATATGGCCGGGCCGCTCCTTTAGCCATAAAGTCCATTGGGTCATTGTACAATCAAGCAATAAAACAAGCAATAAAAATAAAAAAGCCAATCTGCTACCACCACTGCAAGATTCTTGAGAAGTATAAATTGCTAAGTGTTGCAAGTTTTAGTGACTTGTGCTTTCTCAAATTAATATTCAAATGTAACAATAATGTAGCACCAGAGCCACTAAGTTCACTTGTTCAGACACAATAGCAATAGAGTCACCAGAGGTTCCGTCAACCAGAACTGTAAGCTTCCACACCGCAGAATGTCCTTTGGTCAGTCTGCCTTTTCTTACAATAGTGCAAAGCTGTGGAATTCATTACAGACTTTATGACCATATCTGAGTTTAAAACCTTCACCTCTAGGCTTAGGTCCCAGCTAAAAAACAAACAAAAACTGTACCCATTTATAAGTAGCACTGTATGTATGTTTGAATGGATTGTAGATTTTGTATTGTGTGTATAGGTGAATTTATAGGTTTTGTAATATATAATTGTAATTTAATGTAGTGTAGAAAAGCCCAACCAGGGACAGAAGCTGAGAATTAGCTCTGGCTAAAAACTGTTTGCAGGGCATCAGGTACTAACTTGGCAACATGCACAGGAGAGTAAAATGAGGGAACCGATGAATAAAACTGAGGGGCCGTTTTATACTTGTACATCTATGCAAACATGAAAATTATTTTTTTGGGCAAAGAATAAATGTTTTTCTCGGATTAAGTTTTTCTTTGCAGAAAAAATATTTTCTTCTCAAAATGTAACTCATGAGAAACAGTCGTCTGTGCTGCGAATGCCACTCATAGCTAAAAAGAAAAGTGGTCCATCATAGATAAACTTTTCATCTCTCTTTAAAAACTTTTTTTTCTTTTAAACTGAACTGAATACTGTACCTTTTACAGATTGCACAGAAAATTTCCACCTGGTATGTCCAAACCCAACCAACATCCTTTAAAGATGCAGTGTACTCAGTATACTGAAATCCCCTCAACTTCCTTTCCTTTTTTTAAGAATATTAAATGATACTGAATCCATCTGGGAAAATTAAACCCTCCAGCATGCCTTGCAAGTGGCCAAGGGTCATCTACCAGTTTTTCACATTTACAAACTCTCCGTTTGGGATGTCCAGGAGGCATCTGTATCATACACCCTACCTTGGTCATTACTTTATGTAAAGTGTGGGGAAATTGAACATTAATCCCACAATTAATTCCAAAGTTTCAGACAACTAAAAGAACTGCAAACTGCTAAGGATAGTCAGTTTGAGAAAGCCAAGCACAGTAAAACATCTGTCAACACTTTCAAGCCAAAACTTATTGACACAAGTAGAGACATTTCATATTCTTAACATATTCTCATTTTTCTATGGGTCAAAAGTGAACTGCATTCATAAAACAACCAAAGCATGTAATGCAACATAACTGAAATACAAGTTAAAATCAATTTTACACAAAGAAATAGCCTGTCATTCATCAGTAGGTGAATGACAGGTCCAAGAGTGTGTGATGTATGATAGATTGTGTAAACATATTTTTAACAAGCGATAGTAAGGCCAAGAAAAGTACCAGAAAGGTTTTTTGACCTGAAGCCCACGCAAAGGTTAATAAAAGAAAGGTCAAGTTACTCCCTTGAATGGGTAAAGGAAAACACCCAACAGTCCGAAAGGCTTCCCAGATCAATAAAAACTCTAGATGTGTAACATCAGGTTAGACAGACATAAAAGAGGCTTGTGTGTTTCGCAAATCACACTTTACCCCTCTCTCTTATTCTTTCCAACTTGCAGAGTCTCTCACACACAGACATTCAAAAATGATGAAGGCCTGCATTCAAAATGGGTGATGTAACTGTGTTGAAACTGAGCATGAAGGTCAGAGAGCTGCTGGGAGAGCCCAGGCCCGTATTACTGAAGTGACAGGAGAGAAATTTCATTCTCCCCCTTTCCTCTTTCTCAGAAAACACACACACACACACAGACAGGCATACAGAGCACGATAGGCCCTGAGCAAAAACACACACACCCTTTCTGTATGTGGGACTGATGCTGTTTGAGTAGGAGTGGAAGTGTCCTGCTTTTTTTTTCCTATTAAACACTTTCTGTTCAGCACGCATTGCCATGAGTAATTGTCATTGAACAGCACCCTTGCTCTTTGCTTGCAAGTACTCACTGTGTGTTACATAGGGTGAAGGTAACCTCTTAAAGTCTTTAATGTATTTAACACAGGCTGCACATACTAACTGATTAATTTTCATGTCTCAACAGTTAGTAATTCACCTCAAAATAAAACTGTTTATGTATTCTAAGTTTTTCAGACACCTCATGCACCTAATCCTCCATAAGCTCAGGTTAGACAGGCGACAAAGCTATGCTGATGTTAGCCATGTGAAATAGTGCATGGTGGTGTGTACAGTACAAAGGATAAACTATGCCAATGGGGAATTTCACCTGGGGAATAGTGCGAAAAGCAGTCTCGTTGACTATTGTAAAGGTAACAGGTTTTAAAATGTAACACGGGCCAGAGACATGTTAATATAAAAAAAATTATATAATTTTTTTATTTAACCAAAAACAAAACTGACACATGCTGGCTCCAGGAATAGAACTGGCGCTGAGGCGAAGGAGGGAAATTGTGTCAGGGCTGGAGCTTATCGTGCATTCCAATTGTTCTCGGAACTCAGAATTCAGAGGAATTTTTCCAGATGTATGACAAAGTGATCTCGTTTTTCCAAGTCTTTGTGGATGAATTGACTTAACAACCATGGCAACTTAAAACATCCATGGAAGTATGAGGACGGCAACGTATGACAACGTTTGAAACGGACGCTGCTATATGCATACTTAAGGGAGTATAAATGGCTCTTTAGATTGTAGTAAACTAAATACACCTGAGCAACAGCACTCCCTGATGACAGCAGTGTAACACAAGCCCATGGGACTTACCCAACCTTCTAACTACTCAGATTCCAGCCTGACTGAGCTTCTGTGGGTGTCACATTTAAATGTGTTTACTCTGATATACAGATCATAGGACACCCAAGAAGTCCCTTTTTCATTCTCTGAATGACTGCAGACTTGCAGTGGAACTAGGTGATTATTCACATTATTAGACATCTGCTTCAAGTACCTGGTAATTAAACTTTGTTACAACATAATGTATTAATTTCTATACCCACTTCACTGGATTAAAAAAAAAAAAACTGGGTGCAGTGGTTGGCTGTTCATTCATTTCAATCTTAGGTCCTCTTATAAGACACCTCGAAGCTTGAAGATCATTGACATTATGACAATGGCTTTTCACTGCTACTTATCAAAGATCACAATGTCTGGTTGGTTTGTACAATACAATTTTATCGGGACATCCCACAGTATCATAGCTCTCTCATTCTCCACTGCTTTTGGAGATGTTTGCCATTTTTACCTGGGAGTCTTCAGTGTCTAGTCCATGCAGATATTTCTGTACACCATAGTTATGGTGTTCCGGTTTTAATATATTCTAACTGGAACTGGCAAAAGCATTTACTCTTCTCAGCTATACACTGCATATTAGCAAAAATTACTATTATCATTTATTAATCATAATGACTTTAGAAAAAGTTGCTGAATGAAGGTAAGCTTTGCATTTCCAGATCATTATCTAACCCCCAATTTCCACTGAGTGTGTTTGTGCCACTGTTTGCGTAATGGCCTCTGCTGCTATTCACGGCCATTTTAGTCAATGGTGTGGTTCCCACTGGGTGCGGCACAGTGCGTGTCAGAAGCGTACCAGAAGCCCCTCGTCGCTTCTCCACTTCTTCTGTGATTTTGTGATCTCGCAGATCCGGCTGAGTGAACTGCACTCGTGGGCGATCCGCACCTGACATGTTTCCAGCATGGATTGACGCGCCACGGAGGTCGGAACAAAACTGTGGCACAGCCGGACTGCGGCCCACACGGACACGGTGGAAATAAGGGTTAAGTGATGCTGCATCTCAGAACTTCAGTTTTCATGAATAAACATCATCTGAAGATATCAGTTGAGGACACACCAAGTGTTAAAAGATTTAAAAGATTTATTTATATTTTTAACACAGTGTCCTGTCATCAACACGGCAACAGTTCCACCATAATTTACTGCTTCCAAGCCATCTGACACATAATGCTTTTTTTTTTTTTCCCCCAAACCATTGTCTAGAAGAGGTTGCTTGACCTACACAAAACCATCGGCTCAACACAAGCCAAGATCTTTGGGATAAATTACAAAGTAAGCTTTTAACATGGCCTCATCACCCAGGACTAGTGGCCAGTTTACAAAGCTGCTGTGGCTGACCCAACGTAAATCTCTGCAGGCATCTGTACATAAAATTTAAAAAGTAACAAAAAAAAAAAGGTAAAGAGAAACACTCTTTGAAAAAATAGTCATATGTGCTAAGGCTTTTATTTTTAAACATACTTTAAATGATGAAGGTATTAAATTTTCCTTTTTTAAGGATGCACTGCCCTTTCTTTTACTATTATTTGTTTCTTGTGCTTTTGTTTTGTAAACCCTTTATTACCATAGGATGTTTCACTTCGTAGCAGAAATAATATGAATATGTTATTCAACAGAAAGTTCTACAAAGGTGAACTAAGTATGTTCTATTGGGAATCAATGAGATTTCTTAGGCCTAGTGATCAGGAGTCTAAATTCGGGTTGGGACCCAAAGAAGTGAGCAACAAAAACAGGCAATAAACATGTAACTGAGTAGCCACTCATATATTTAGTGATGACAACAATGACTGGCAACAAAAACAACACAGTTGCAAACCCCCCAAAGAACAATTACAGCCAGCAGTTGAGATAAAATAAAAGAAAATGAAATGTTCCATCTGGGCCCTTATTCCTCTGGATCAGTCACAGAGTTTCCTGGTTTTGATAATCCGTCAAGTCAGAATGAGTGAACACGTGTGTTACGGGTCCCAGGATTGGTACCGCAGCAACAAAATGTCCACTCTGTAAAACAGAGGTAAGTTTTAAGCAGCAATCAGAACACAGCGTGCACCGTTTGTCGTCCAGATTACGTCTCTTTATTTTTAATCAAAGTATCAGAACAACTGCAACATCCCGCCTGGCCATGGCTATTTCAGTCCATTGGTGTCCATAAGTGCATAGCAATGTCCATTAATCCACTTATCCATCCATGCCTCACATAGTGACATACTCAAAGTCTAACCGTGTATCTACACACAATATAAGTGCATCATGGGCTACTATAAGCATATAGTGCAAAGTATTGCAGTACTAATAGTTTCAAAAACAACTACTTCCAGGCTGTGAAGACTCTGGTTGTATACACTTCAGTTAACACACATATATAACTCACAGTGGGATGTCAAACTTCTTCAGTCCAACATTCACATTAACAAAACAGTAAACTGTGACATTAACACTCTTAAAAGCAAAGGAAAGTGCAGCTCTACTATATTTAAGCCTTCCTTAACTCACAGTGTGCGGGAGCCCAACATAAATCAGTATAGACAGTAAACTAAAGAACCTGGCGTCCCGCCTGCAAGGCAAAACCGCGGGCAAAAGAAGCCCATAATACCCGCGACACAGCAGCGTCTATGCCTGCTGCAAAGCATTACAGTTTCCCAAAATGTTTTAAAGTTTGTCTTAAGTGCTCATACCGATATAAAAGTTCCCCAAAACTCTCATGCACATCTAATACAACTTACAGAAGCAGTATTGGTCATTTTTATCAATTACTGACCTGTAAAACAGAGGTAAGTTTTAAGCAGCAATCAGAACACAGCGTGCACCGTTTGTCGTCCAGATTACGTCTGAGAGGTGGGCGGAAGTGCTCACACAAAACAACCTGGAACACAGCTGCCTCTGTATCAAGGTTCCGCTTTGGTGCTGCTTGCCCTTACACCCTTTCATTTTACATATGCAAAATCAAATAACCACTTTAGTTATTAGGCAAACAAAATTACCATTAGGTAAAGAAAATAAATAAATCTTAAAGTGCACAATTTTGTGGTGTACCACACACTCCCCCACAAACAGAAGTGGCTCCCGACACTTGCTATTTATAATGTAACCCCCATTGGCTGCACAAACTATTAATACACAGAACATCAAACAAATACCTCCACTCCCATTCAACATGTTAAAGAATATTGCTAGGTAACCACATGTCCCTGTACCATCTTTATGATTCACCAACACTGAATAGGATGTGGGACAGATAGATATGTTGGTAGGAGGATGGGTGTTGGTGAGAAGGAATGGGAGTATGGCTGTGGGTATTGGTACGCATAAACTGTGGGCTGAGTTTCCACTGCACCCACAGTGATGCATGGTTGGTAAGTTGGTTGGCCCAGGGAAGCATAAGTAAACATTTGGCCAGGACGTCGGTCTCTCGTAGATCTCCTCAGTGTGGGCCGGGTGTTTAGGTCTTCTACCTGCCTGTCTGGGTTATCGACCGGGGGTAACTCCTCCTCACCATGAGGCTGAGGTTCCTCATCACATGATATGTTTTCATTTTGTGTCCCATGTTCCACCCCAGTGACACTTTCTCCCTCATATGCAAACTCAACTGGAGCTGTCCCTCTCGAGGCGGCTCCCATCAGTTCAGACTGAGCTTGTCTCTGGTAGGTAACCCTTCGCTGAGGAAGGGCGGCTTCAGAGTTTTGTATTTCCCTTGGTATACGCAGCCAATACCATGATCTCTCATCTTCTTCTTCTGAGTCACTTTCAGAATGATCCTGTGCCTGTTCAGTTTCCCTTTGTGGTTTTGTTACCTTCCTATCTCCCCTTTGTAGCTTGGCTGATGCATCCTTTGTTTGTGGCTCAACAGGTAGGTCATTTACTTGGAGTAACAGGTTTCTGTGGAGGGTGCGGATGGGTTTCCCACCCCTCTCTGGGCTCACCTTGTAGACTGGGTTACCACCAAGCTGTTCCCTGACTACATAGATTAACTTTTCCCAGTAGGGTTTTAGTTTACTGGGACCACCTCTTTCCGCTACATTACGGACCAGGACCCTGTCCCCTGGCTGGAGAGTCACACCCCTGTTTTTCCTGTCGTAATACTGTTTGCCTTTTGCACTGGACAGTTGGCTATTAGTGTTAGCTATCTTGTAGGCCTCAACCATGTTCTTCGCCCATTTTTCAGCATACCCTTTTGCTGTGTTTGTCTCTTCTTCCTCCGCTAACAACCCAAAGAGGAGGTCCACTGGAAGTCGTGGGTGTCGACCATACAAGAGATAATATGGGGAATAACCAGTTGACTCATGCTTAGTACAGTTATATGCGTGAATGACATGAGGTAGGTGTTCCTTCCAGTTATCTCTCTCTTTTTCACCTAGAGTTCGGAGCATCTGCAGCAGGGTCCGATTGAACCTCTCCGCTGGATTGCCTTGTGGGTGGTAGGGTGAGGTTCTGGAGTGGTTCATGCCAGAAAGTTGTCTGAGAGTCCTGAACAGTTCATTTTCAAACTCACGGCCCTGATCATGGTGGAGCCTGGCGGGGTACCCAAAGAGAGGGACGAAGTCATTAAAAATCTTATTTGCAGCCGTTTTGCCTGCCTTATTTCTGGTTGGGTACGCAGTGGCAAACCTCGTAAAATGATCAATTACCACCAGGATATACTCATAACCACCACGGCTGGTTTCAAGATGGAGGAAGTCTATGCAGACAAGATCAAGAGGTGAGTTTGATGTCAGACTCCCCATGGGTGCTCGATCTGGCAGGACTGGCTTTTTCTGCTTGATGCAGTGACATCTCCTGGTGACATACTCCTCAATATCCCTCTTCATAAAGGGCCAATAGAATCGTTCTCTTGCAAGACTCAGGACTCGCTCTACACCTACATGTCCCATTTTGTCGTGCAGATAGGTGAGAGCAGTTTGCTTATAAGTGGTAGGCAGGACCAGCTGTTTGCGACCAAGAGCTGTCCTATACAGGAGACCATTCTCTACATGAAGTTTGCTCCACTCTCGCGAGAGCTTCCTTGTAGCTCTATCAAAAATCCTCTTTTTGTCCTCAGTCAGTTCTGTCCTACTGTCCTTTAACTCCAAGATTTTCCCAATGGCAGGATCCTTCCGCTGCTCACTTGCCAGTTCGTTGACGTCAATAACAGGGAATGGTTCAGTGTGGGTTTGCTGTTGTTGGGACATAATGTTAAGGGCTGCCACCCATGCTACATCCCTTTTCTGGGCTGCCTGGCCACCTTCCCAAGTGGCACCTACAGCCTCTTCTGTCCATCTCTCCGAGCACTGACTCATGTAAGCGTTAATGTCAAGAGGGCAACGAGAAAGAGTGTCTGCATCAGTGTTAAGTCTGCCTGGCTTATACCGGATTTCAAAATGGAAATCGGCGAGCTGCCCTACCCAGCGATGACCCACTGCGTTAAGCTTAGCCGTGCTCAATACATAAGTCAGGGGATTGTTATCGGTGTAGACCACAAAATGAGGGGCATAAAACAAGTAGTCCCTGAACTTGTCACAGACGGCCCACTTCAGGGCTAAAAACTCCAGCTTACCACTGTGGAGGTGGTAGTTTTTCTCTGCAGGGGTTAGGGTGCGTGAGCCATAGCCAATCACCCTCATTTTCCCATCCTGTTCTTGATAAAGGACTGCTCCGAGGCCTTGCTGACAGGCATCAGTGTGGAGTATGAAGGGCTGATCAAAGTTTGGGTACGCCAGCACTGGTGGGTTGGTTAGAATGTTTATGAGGTACTCAAGAGTTTGTTGGTGCTCACTCTTCCACTCCACTAAGGTGCGAGAAGGCAGCTGGGGGCTCTTTGTTTGTCCTGTGGAAAAATTTTGCTGTGGTGGACTAGGCTTGACCTCGAGTAGCTTATACAATGGTCGTGCTATCCGCGAGAAGTCCTGTACATATGCACGATAGTAGCTGAGGAAGCCTAGCAGTCTGCGTACGTCCCCCACAGTCTGAGGAGTTTTCTCCCTCAAGGCCTGCACTGCCTCCACATCTTTTGGATCGACCCTCACCCCATCAGCAGACACAAGCCGCCCAACATATCTTACCTCCTTGCGAAATAATTCGCACTTTTCGGGTTTTAGCTTGACCCCGTGGCGCTGTAGGGCTTGCAGCACTCGGCGGAGCGCATCAACATGCTCTTCAAATGACCTGGAAAAGCAGAGGACATCATCTAGGTACGGGATACAACACTCATCCCTGAGTGTGAGAAGCATCTCCTCCATGCTTCTTTGGAAGGCCGCAGGTGCGTTTGACAACCCGAAGGGTATTCTGACCCACTCATACAAACCCCAAGGGGTGGTGAACGCCGTCAGATGCCTTGAGCCCTCTGCAATGAAACCTTGATGATAGGCTTTGCCCTGGTCTAAAATGGAAAACCAGCTGTAGCCTCCTAGTGAGTCAAGCAAGTCCTGTATTCGTGGTAGGGGGTGTCTGTCTGGTACTGTCTTTTTGTTGAGCAGCCTGTAGTCGATGCAAAGACGCAGCGACCCATCCTTCTTCCTCACACAGACAATGGGGGCTGCATATGGGGACTGGGATTTTACTATCCACCCTTTAAGCAACAACTCCTGGACATATTCTTTTACCTCCTTGTATAGCGGCTTGGGGATGGAAGCATAAGCCTTCTGAACAGGGATGTCATCACTGACCCTGATTGGCATCTGGAGAGATGGGATATATCCAATGTCGCTGTCGTCATAAGCAAATGATGCAGACTCCTCCACAAGCATCTTTTCAACTAGCCGTTGTTGCTCTGGCTCAAGATGACTGAGATCAACAGGGGGTACCCATGGCTCAGTCAGGGCTGCCCTTGGGGTGGTGACATTATTTACATCAGCCCTCACTGGCGTAGCCTGCAGTGCCTCAACCTGTGGTGTCTTGACCCCTCTCATCTCAATGACTTTGGCTATGTGTTGGATGGAACCTAATGAGGTCCTCTTAGGAAGGATGATTTCATGCCTTGTGTGATTGGAAACAGGCACACTGACAACTGTCCCTCTGTGTTTACTGATCTCCAAGAGTCCCTCTCCAACACTCAGCTGCTCTAATGGGGCACTTTGCTCTGGGGGTTCATATAGGACAACAGGGTCAGATGTGTCAAATGTGTGTGGTATTCTGCAGCGTACATGGACTACTTTCCCAGCTGGGATGTTTACATTCTCTCTGCCCACCCTGATCGTGGTTATGCTGGGGTCTGTGGTCTTTTGGGTGTGGATGAAGTTAACCATAGCTTTTGCTTGTTCTTCTTCTATATCAAGTGCTTTGCAGAGGAGACTAACAACGGTGGCTGGTGCTTCAGCAGAAGACTTCTGTCCACCAATCATTTCTCTGAGAACGTTAGAGCCCAACAGGGGCTGGGGGAGAGATACCTGACTGACCAGGAAGGGTACCTGTACTGCAAGGTTTGGATTATCATTTCCTGTGAGGTTCAATGTCAACTCCACCCACCCGTCATATGGCAGTGGTTCTCCGTTTGCAGCATACAAGTCGAGGCTTTCCCCTGGCCCCAGAAGCTCTTCCAATGGCCGAACTGTTTGTTTGGGAATGAAGTTCTCTCTCCAGGACCTGTCAATGATGCTGACCTGTGAGCCCGAATCTAGTAGCATTGTAACTGCATAGCCACTGAGAAAGCATTTGAGCAAGCTCTTCCTACCAATCAGAGGGACTGTGGGGATGGCATTTTTGGGAGTGGACAAAGTCTCTTGGGGCAAAGTGACAGGTGGTTCTCTAGGATGTTTTTTGTGTTTGGGCTGGTTTTGCTTTAGTGTGGGTGTTACTGGGTGGGACTGGAATTGCAGTTCGGCCCCTGGTTGTCCCTCAGCAGAAGCCGACTCCCGTTTCCCTGCTCCCGTGCTTTCTTCAAGCAACCAACAGCTAGATGCCCTGGGTCCCCACACACAAAACAATGATTACAGTTTTCTGAGCCTTGCTGGGAACAGTTAGTACACCTAGGGGGTTTTCCCTTTCTGGTGAGAGAAGGCTGGCCTGGTATGGGAGGTGGTATTCTGCTGGGAATGGGTGCATGGAGATCATGTGTCTGATGCTGTCTTTGAGTGTAGCCAGGTGAAGCTTTTGAGCGGACAGTTTGTATAACTGCTGACTGCTGATCCATCAGAGCTGTAACCAGGTTTGTTAGGGTTTCCACCTGTGCACTGAGCTGTTGGATAGCCTGGTGGTCTTTTTCCTTCACGGACTGGTATATCCCATCTGCCCCAACACTGTGTATATGTGTTGCCTTCTGCCGTGGCCCATAACCAATCCGTCGCAGGTGTTCATTCTCATCACTGACAATTTTTGTGACGTGACTTACTATTTCCTCATCCGTCACTTGGTTGTTGAAGAGGAGTGGTCTCAGCTGCTGTCGAATGTCTGTATGTTTAGACCCAAGGCCCTGATAAATGGTGTGAAGAAAAACCTCTTGTATGGTCTTATGATCATACCGAATGTCTGTGTTGGCTTGCCTTGACTGGAAGAGAATTTTCTGCTTGAGCCCGATCATCCGATACAGGAACTGTTGTGGTGACTCTTGGTCATTTTGTTTTGCACACATTAGTTCCTGGAACAGCTCTGTACTCGCCTTTTCCCCAAGATGGGATCTGAGGAAGCCTTTGAGCTCATCGATTGTTATCTCGTCCTTATGGGATAGCATGTCCTTGAAAGCGCCTGGCTTAATTATTCTCAAGACACCTCGGATGATCTCGGTCTCTGTGAAGCCCTCTCTGGTTCCCTCATCTATCTGCTTACAAATGTTGCTATAGGTAATATCAGAGTTTTGTTCCCCTATCTGTCCTCCTTGTACCTTGAATTCTCTACGCTGCAGATAGGAAAGGTCCTTTAAGGAAACCACTTTCTCTGTGCCAACAGTTTGTGGTGCATGATACTGAAACTGGTATGTTGGTTCACTATAGTTTCGTTGGCTATTGTGTGTTGTGTAAGCGGTCTCTTTGAAGTGTTGCAGCTTCTTGCCTAGCTCTTCATACATTACTTTGAGCTGGTCTACACTTTGAGTGGCGGCAGCTGTACTCGGAATAGCTTGTTGTTGTGTGGCATGGTCTGTGGCTGATGTGCAATGCCTTGTAGCATGTGGTGGTGTTGCTGTCTCATATGTTAATACCTCATGCTACTTAATTACCCCTTTTTCAACATCACATATGTCAGAGTTACAAAGGATGCTACAAACAAGGTCATTCAACACTAATAACTGACTCATGCCTTCATCTTCAGCACTAAGCAGGGTTTCAGACATCATATAGTTAAGGATATAGTCGACACAACTTTCTTCGTCTGTGGGCTCCAAGTCATTGCTACTCCCGCTGTTGGTGGCAACCTCCTTTGCCAGCCTGTAGATTTCAACGCTGGAGAGCTTGAACAAGTTCTTTTTGATGGACCACACGAGTTCTTTGCGTGGAGTGGACATGACATGCGTCGCGTTGTTGATGCAGCAGTGCAGTTCCCTTGGAAGAATGAGGCCTTCCCCAGGTTTAGCTCTTCCCTTGTGGACACCCACCGGCTGTTGTCACGGTTGTAGTCAAGTCACCTCGCCTTGGCCTCGTAGTTCAGTTATCGCTGGATCTGCTCCCCCCTCAATGGTTCAGTTGGAGCGGATCCCGGACGAGCCCCCACAATTTGTTACGGGTCCCAGGATTGGTACCGCAGCAACAAAATGTCCACTCTGTAAAACAGAGGTAAGTTTTAAGCAGCAATCAGAACACAGCGTGCACCGTTTGTCGTCCAGATTACGTCTCTTTATTTTTAATCAAAGTATCAGAACAACTGCAACATCCCGCCTGGCCATGGCTATTTCAGTCCATTGGTGTCCATAAGTGCATAGCAATGTCCATTAATCCACTTATCCATCCATGCCTCACATAGTGACATACTCAAAGTCTAACCGTGTATCTACACACAATATAAGTGCATCATGGGCTACTATAAGCATATAGTGCAAAGTATTGCAGTACTAATAGTTTCAAAAACAACTACTTCCAGGCTGTGAAGACTCTGGTTGTATACACTTCAGTTAACACACATATATAACTCACAGTGGGATGTCAAACTTCTTCAGTCCAACATTCACATTAACAAAACAGTAAACTGTGACATTAACACTCTTAAAAGCAAAGGAAAGTGCAGCTCTACTATATTTAAGCCTTCCTTAACTCACAGTGTGCGGGAGCCCAACATAAATCAGTATAGACAGTAAACTAAAGAACCTGGCGTCCCGCCTGCAAGGCAAAACCGCGGGCAAAAGAAGCCCATAATACCCGCGACACAGCAGCGTCTATGCCTGCTGCAAAGCATTACAGTTTCCCAAAATGTTTTAAAGTTTGTCTTAAGTGCTCATACCGATATAAAAGTTCCCCAAAACTCTCATGCACATCTAATACAACTTACAGAAGCAGTATTGGTCATTTTTATCAATTACTGACCTGTAAAACAGAGGTAAGTTTTAAGCAGCAATCAGAACACAGCGTGCACCGTTTGTCGTCCAGATTACGTCTGAGAGGTGGGCGGAAGTGCTCACACAAAACAACCTGGAACACAGCTGCCTCTGTATCAAGGTTCCGCTTTGGTGCTGCTTGCTCTTACACCCTTTCATTTTACATATGCAAAATCAAATAACCACTTTAGTTATTAGGCAAACAAAATTACCATTAGGTAAAGAAAATAAATAAATCTTAAAGTGCACAATTTTGTGGTGTACCACACGTGCTTATCTCTCTCCTTGGAACTTCTGACTCGCCATCGGAATCCAATCCAGTCTTTAGGCAGTGAGCCCACGCCACAGACTGGGTTGTTGAGTTCTCTTTCCAAACACGACGTCTGGATGCTCCAACCCGGACCCTGGATTTCCCACCAGACGGATGGTGATTGCCACCCTTCTTCCAGGAATGTTTGGGTATTTCGGACGCTTACCAAAAACCTGACCTATGAATAAGGCCGTACATTCAGGTTTCTAGGTTCACAGATGCATCAATTAGAGTTCCATCATGCATAATACAATTAATGCATTAAGGCATGTCTTAAATCAAATAAAGTTTCATTCTCGTCAAGTACAAATCTTTCCGAGATCAAAATTCAAAGGAACATTTAAGAATTCACGTTTCTCTTCATCTGAAAACATAACATTCAATACCTTTTGTTCCACAGAACTCGAATTACATTACCATCTCATATTATGATGACCTCTAACTGCATAACATAAAATGTAACAGAACAACTTGTACCTTTCAGTACATCCAGAGAAATTGCAGAGCATGCTAAACCGTGCTTGCAGCATTTTAGTCTCTAAATATTACAAAGAAATTTCCAAATATTAATCTCTGAACTATCTTCAGTAATCATATTTTTAATTAAAATTAACCATCATATGGCGTATTAATTTCTGCTTCCAGTTTAGCAGCATACACAAAGAAATAACGCCAAAGCAATACAAACACATTTCTGATCTGACGTTAGTTGTGGTTATGTAGCTTCTGATTGGCTACTTAGAGATCAATACCCCACGTGGGGTTGAAAACGCTAGTGTCGCCTTCAAGTGTTATAGGATATTCCCATCTCTCCATTATAGTGAATGAACTCAAGAAAGGTTTCTGTCTCCCCTTACTCCTAATTTAACCAGGTTCTCTCCACCGGGTTACATACTGATCCTGTTCCTGCCATCAGATGATTAAAAATATGTTGGGAAAATAATCTAATAGAATCTTCCACCATGTGACAAATAACATTTGAGCTCCTTCACAACACTTCAGCTCCTCTACCTCCTCCCATGGGTTTTAAGACACATTATCAGCTCTGCATGATTTTGTTTCACATTAACTCATATCAGCACTCTTCCTAAGAGCCCTCAGGATTCCTTCAATCCTAGGTTAAGAAGGCTAAGAATCACATTTCTTATCTTATATTAAGGACTAAGAAATCGTTGCTTACTATTTTCACCGACTCTATGTCATTTGATATGGGAATATTACTATGTATTTCTTTAATTTCCTTTAAATTGCTTTTTATTTAATTTATGTATTTATTTTCAGGATGCAACACTGTGTAAAAAATGCTGAAATAAGCCTCATGAGAGCAATAAAAGTGGGATAAAATTGCAGTTTCAATACAGTAAAGTTTCTGGATTTATCAGACTGCACATACATGAACAAACCGTTCTTATGGTTTTTATATAATAATTTGCACAGAATCAACTTTAAGAATGTCTTTTATGTTTTATCTTTATTTTTAGGACAACAAAACTGAAACCAGAAATTTATTGTATTACATTGTCATAACATATTAAACACTTAGAGGACACTTAATTAGGTCCACATGTTCAATTACTTGAAGTATGAAATCAGCCAAATACATGGCAGTAAATCAATGCTTTTAAACTTTAGACATGGTCAAGATACCTTCCCGAAGTTCAAACTGTGCATCAGAAAGAGGAAGAAAGGGGATTTAACGGACTTTGAATGTAGCATTGGTCTGAGTATTTCAGAAACTCCTGATCTACTGGACATTTTCACTCAAAACCATCTCTAGGGTTTAAGAGAATTATCTGAAAAGAGGCCATTTTCAGTGAGCAGCAGTTATCTAGACTGAAATTAATAGAAAGGCAACAGGAAGTCAAATAACCACTAGTTCCAACCAAGGTATTCAGAATACCATTTAAAGATACAATATATTAAACCTTGAAGCAGATGGGCTGCATTAGCAGAAGACCACACTGGGTGCCACTCCTGTCAGATAAGAACAGGAAACTGAGGCTGCAATCCACAAAACTGGACAATAGAAAATTGGAAATATGTTGCCAGGTTTGATGAATCTCCATTTCAGCTCCACGTTCAGATGCTAGGGTGAGAATTTTGTTTGGACCCATCCTGCCTTGCTTCAGTGATACAAGCTGGTGGTGATGTTAAGGTGTGGGGGATATTTTCTTGGCTCTCTTTGGGCCCCTAAGTATCAGCTGGTTTAAACACGACAGCCTACCTGAATATTTTTTTACTGACCACGTCCATCCCTTTATGAGCACAGTGTAGCATCTTCTGATGGCTACTTCCAGCCAGGGAATAACTTCCATATACAGTAATGACATCTTCGTTACATCTGACATCTAAGTGTTCATTTCAAGATTTTTGTGCTTGTACATGGTTTGTAAATGAAAATTGCATTGCACTGTAAATATTGAACTAAATTTTGTTTGCCTCTTCTAAATTTTGCATTGTGCGTTAGTTTGCATGTTTGACATGCAGGATGTCTAATCAGGGCTGAAACAGACACACTGAACACCCTCTGACTAACAGGAAGCTGTGCAACAGCCCAAAGTCAGCACTTACCTGCTTATTTCAACACAGTAAATTGTGTAGTGAAGCTGTGTGCTCAAATGTTGAGTAGTATCTGAAAAGAAAAGTACCTCCTTGAAAGAGGCCTTGCCAACTCTTCACCCAGCTTTCATTGCTTCAGAGTAAACTGACATCAAGCAGCCCCCTGTAGTACTGAACGTAATATAGACCAAAACATGGCTCAGGACTCCCAGTCTGACATGAAGTGCCACACCTTGGTGCAGCTGAGAATAAGGGCGAGATGAACTAGAGTGGAGTCCCTCGGTGTCTGTGTCGTTGCGTGTATGGGCTTGTAAGTACATGCCTTTGTGTGTGGCTTGTTTACAGAGCTTTTCTGTCATATGTCTTCATCCCCACTTTCTATCCCCTCACTGTTCTTCAGCTTTGTGGCTAAGCCAGCATGAGGCAGAGACACACTGGGCAGGTTTCATCCTCGAGCTTACAGGTGAGTTTTTAGGCAGCAGGAGGGAGAGAAAAAAGAGGGTGAAGGAATAATTGTGTGTGCAGCAGAATGCGTTGTCCTCAGAAATGTATGCCTCTTCGAAAATTGCACCTTTAAATTTGCTCTCATTCGCCCTCTGTGTGTGTGTGTCTGTGTTTATTTTTTTAACCTCACAGTCTGATCCCAAGCTTATACTCTAGCAGCCACCACCATTCTGAAGCTCTCTCCTTGGGGCATAATGCATGGAAAAAACAAGCTTAGGGCCACATCAATTCCACAGGCTTAACTGAACGATGGGTGGTGGGTGCGTAAGCATCTTTTTGTGTGGCACAGTTGCATTTTGTTCTTGTTCTTGTTTTTAGACATTGAATTTGGTCTGTGTGAGTGTGTGCGTGTACAAACGTGTGTTTGGGGGGGTGGATTTGTCACATGTTAAATGCTGTCATAATGAGTGTATTGAACCAAATGTCACATAAAAGCAGAGGGATTTGAGCCTTTATTAAACGCTCATATTGTCTCCCCACATCTGACAACTGAGACAAAGTGTTAAATACAAATGGATTTTAATATCCTCACATAAATATCATAGTCATGAACAAACGTGCTAATGATATCAGTGGAATATGTTGTGTTTACCTTGCGTTTTGTCTCTGAATCCTTTGACAGCACTTTCTTAAAAGCAGTTTTGTCTTCTCAAAGATGAGGGATTGTTTTGTCTTTTTTTTTTTACCTTCTTCTATTCCATTTGTATAAGCAGAACATGAGGGATACAGCATAAATATTTAAGAGTTGCTGTTCACATTAAGAAGAAAAATGAAATGGCATTTGAAAGGACTCTGTTTCTTTTCTGATTCACCCAAAGCCATTTTAATGCCTTCCAAAACAAAGTTGCTGCCTGTGAAGATTCTGCAAGAGGAGACAAACAGCAAGAAAACAAAATGCTAACGCATCATAGAATGGATGCTTGTTTAAATGATTTCACCCTTTATGTTTCATTTCTCCACTAGGCTGTTGTCACTTATATTACAGCATGCAAATGTATTTCCCCACTATCTTGAAGCTAAATCATACTTTACATGCAATGAGATTAGTTCACCTAAATCACTGTTACTGAATTTAAATCCCGCAAAGCATTCATTTTGAAGAACATCATCATTATTTCATTTTCTGCGGCAAGTGAACAACACAATTTCTTTTGATTACAAGCCGTGCGCTCATGCATTATAAACAACTGAATCATTTCATTACATTTCAAGTCATTGCGGGGGAACGGCACATGCTAAATCAGTATTCATAAGTCCATATTTCTTGTTTGATGATCATTTCTAATTTCACCAGATTAAACTGCATATTTTGGATAAAGAGGTCTATAAAGTATTTGGAGTCAGTGGCAGGGGAGGGGGATTGAGTGCTGACAGTAACTCATGAAGGGCATTTTAAGACATTTGCTTTGGTTGTGTTATGAACTCACTATTATGGTCCTCTGAAAATTTCATTACTGACAGCGCAACACTTGCCTGAATGCATGTTTGTGTTTCTTGAAAGCAAGGACACAATTACGTGGCAATGAAGCCCTCCTTTCTCAGCTTCAGCCTGAGGAGACACTAGACAGACCTCAGTCCAGAATGGCAGTCAGAGTGTCGGTTCCCTGCAAACGATCAAAGAGCTCTGTGGCTCTGTGCTCCAACTACCAAGGGATTTACTGTCCCCATGATGAGCGGGGAGAGAGAATTAAGAGGACAGGCTTGAGAGAAGAAAGGGGGTGAGATCGAAGAGAAAGAGGGGAAGCGAGAAACCAGAGCTATGCAGAAATGAAAGGAGAGGCAATGGTAGGAGGGGGAAGAAGAGGGGAACTGAAAGTAGAATGGCTAAGCATGGCTGAGAGGAAGGGAGAATGCAAGAGTGAGAAATGAGTAAAAACGGGGGGCTGAGGGAGACAGATGAAGAAGAAATGGGGGTAGAGAGAGAGAAAGAAGAGGAAGGCATTATTAGAGTTAAAACGAATGGAGAACTAAGAACCTCAGGGCCGAAAGCTTCTTAGAAGCTGGAGAGATGATTGCAACTATCACACTTCCCCTCAACTCCCTTCTCTCCGCACTGCTCCGACAATACACAGAGAGCAGAGCTGGATGACCGTGGGGGAAGACGGAGGAGAAGTGGGCCAAACCAGAGAGGTAGCTAAAGACCTGAGGCATCAAAGGCTTCTGGAACATTTTAATCCTTTCCCCTTTGTCTACCCATCTCTTATTCACACTGCTGGGAGAATCCCTGGTTGTCTACTACCTTTCATCTTTCAAATAATTTCATTTATAATAAAAAACTCATAACAGTAAACCATAAAAAGTATATCCTGCGTTGGACCATATATATATATATATATATATATATATATATATATATATATATGTGTCTGTGTATGTGTGTGTGTGTGTGTGTGTGAGTGTGTGTGTGTGTGTGTGTTTACATAGTTTTTTTTTTTTCTTTTTTAGTATGTAGGCCCAATTCAAAGATTCCAAGTCATCAAAAATCTTATCAGACTATGTCAATAAAGAACTTAATCCTGGTATTGAGGATGTGTACTAGTCTGTGTTTTTGCTGATATTAATCCGTATTTAAGTCAAATGGATTTTTAGTGGAGGATTTGGAGAAGATATTAAGTAGTGTTGAGTCATACAGTGCTTCTTTAGTGGGTCTTCAGATAAACTCAGGTGCTTGTCCACACCTCTCTCTTCCTTCACAAGTGGATTCAAATTCAAAGTGTATCCTTTAAATCTCTGTGGGTTAGAGCGCAGCACAGAGACAGAAAAGTGGATGACAGCCAAAAGTTGTCTGAATGCAAATTCTTATCTGCCTTTATAGGATATTTTTCCCATCCTTCACTAAACTGCATTACTTTTTACCAAAACTTTGTTGGATTGCATCTTGTGAGTATTATGATTATGGGCAACTGTGATGGCCGTACCTACAGCCACACATTTAAAGGCGGTAACCCCCACTACACCAACACATTTCAGTTATGTTAGTTTGAGTTAACACTATTGTTTATATTTGGTGTGAATTAGGTTGAAATGCTTTAGTTCTCTTTTGTTAGCACGTACATTAGGGCACCATTGTATTTTCAATTCTGTTTAAGTTCTGTGTATTTAACATATTTTCTTTTCTTTTAATGGTGCTGGGGGAGCCTTATGAACACTTGGGGGCAGAAGTGAGCACAACTGGTAGAAGCCAAGGAGCAGGATGTGCCATGGGCCTAGACCAAGCCAGCTCCTTCCAGAGGGGAGAGCAGTTGCCTCCATATCTCTAAATATTTAGATTTGTTGTTTGGATTTTCATTAGTTTATTTCTTGTTTCATTTTTGCTAACTGTTTTTGTTAAGTAATAAGTGAACTAACTGTTTAGGTTTTGTCTCATTGTATAGTGTATTTGTTAGTATCTGTTAACCCCTCATATGGTTTAGACTGGTCTGATCAGCCAGTATTTAAGTGCCCCTTTGTTTCATGTTTGTTAGGTCAGTTTGGTTCTTGTGTTAGTTTGGTTTTCTTTTGAGTTACATGTTAAACAGTTAGTTTAAAGTTTGCTGAGTTATTGTTATACCTTTGTTTCGTTTTGTTCATTTGACCTCTTTTAAGGGCCCAAAACTGTTTTGTGAGTATTTTATATATATATATATATATATAGGATATAGTTTTTTCCATAATTAAGAAAACATGAATTCTGTTAAGCAGCTTTCAACACACCAGAGTCTGGTGAAAGATGAACTTGGAAGAAGATGTGTATTTGCCTCGGATCTATGGATAAGTTATTTTCTAAGCCACACATTCCTTTTTTTATTTTTAGGTTTTAATTGATGCTATTCTGCTTTTTAGCACCCTGGCTGCCTTCCACACACCCAAGGGATGTAAACAATCGAATTTCAAATATCTTTGCCGACTTTAGTGCGGTGCCCTCAGATGTTTTTTAAAGATACTTGGTGAGTTGTAAACAAAGCTTTTTTTTTTTTTTTAAATGAGAGTTAAATAACTATGCTTTTCTGATCTATGACTTTTTTTTTAATACAAAGAAGGAGATTGCAGGAAAACTAGATCTGGAAGATAGATTCCTAGACAGATAGATTCCTAAATATCCAACGAGGAAGACTGTTTATGTGTGGCACTGCCAGGTACCTTTAACTTAATATTTCAATATTGCAATTTTATGTTCAGTAAAATCTCTCTATCAAACCCAAATGATAAGATTTTCTGTTGGCTTGTGAGATTTTTGTTGTTTAGTCCTCCAGAGAATAAACACTGTCTTCTTTCCAGCCCTTGAAACAGATTAAATAAACTAAAGGCACTGAATGACTCACCTAAAGCCACTTTCAGTATGATTTCTATCCACGTCAAACTTATTTGTGCTCCGCAGGGTTTTGTGCTTGGGCCAATACTTTTCTTCAAGTCAAGATGGAACTAATCAGTTGGTTTAATTACAAACACCTGGATAAAACCTGGATGGCATTTTCAGTGAAGACAAAATTAAATTACTTGCCCTAAAATTAACACCTCATGAATGTTTTTATTTTTTTCAATTTCTCTCTTTCAAACTATGAATTCACTCTGGAGAGATTTTTTTTTACCTGTAACTGTAAATAATGTCAAGACAATTGTAATGATTTTCTTTATAAAATTGATCTCTTTATAGATCAATTTAATATTGTTTAAATGAAATGGGAAACTGACTGCATACATTTGTTACTGCCATGTGCAGTAAGGTTTAGAGACACAAATACACATAGTGGGGAGATGGCATGTAGAGGTAGGAGAAAAGGAACTTTAATGAATTTTACAAAAAGAATAAAATAAAAACAAATAAAGAAGATACTGCAGAGCAGGGAATCCAAAACAGTACATATGGCATTCAATGAGTAGCAAACACACAAATTAAACTCGTATTTGCAGGCAGAAAAACAAACTGATTGGAAAGATGAAAGCTGGAAAAAAACAATTAAAACCAAGGGGTTTGATTATGGAAGCAGGTGAAAAGTGACAGATTACAGGCTTGTGGACCACTGCAATTAGTCGGTAACTGAATATTAGTGTAAATCAAAAAGCTGGAAGGAAAACTAAATAATATGGTTATGCTTTAAAACCAGTGATACATCTATCTTTGCTCTCAGGGGTACATCCATCCCATTAAGATTTTATGTTAATGCAATTATTCTTACCATATTTACACATGACAGGCAAAAAAAAAAAAAAAAAAAGGCATTTTAGTGTGTCTGTATATATATATATATATATATATATATATATAAATAACATACACATACCCAGTAAGGACATGATCAAACATTTATAAGTTAACCTTCCTTCTGTGGATGTCTTGTTGCCATTACCACTGCAGAGTACGAGTTACCCTTTGTATAAATCTAAATATAAATAAAGCAGTATTTACTGTGTGACGACTCTCATTCTGTATCTTCCACCAGAAGACAGCTATGAACTTAGCTCTCAGTCTCAAACCCTTCCACCTCCTAATCAGTCAAAGCAAGGTGATCTGGTCTTTTTGATTCTGGTGTTTTTCCTATAGATTTATCATTTATTTGCTTATTTTACTACTAAACAACCTGCTTTTTGTTGTCAGTGTCATTCTATGAACAAAACTGAGTCAAATTTCATAAGATAAGGAGTCAAACCAAAGACCAATTTTAACATAAAGTGTTTCACCAAAATGAATCAAAGGAGAAGACAATCTGAACTCATTAACTGGAATCCCTCCCACCTATCCATTCCCCCTTCCCCTCCACCCTCAGTTGATACCCACTCTGTGTCTCCAGGGCCACTCTGTGCTCTCTAGCACCTCCAGAGGCAGTCTGTCACACACAACATCATAAGCATAATCAGAAGTTCAAAGCTGGTGTATATAAAACAAAACACCCACATTCTCACTCCCACTGCACCTTCTGGCACTGTCTATGTGTGGCAATCTTCGTGGAAAATAAAACACCGCCATTGGGAATATCACACACATGTCGCAGCAGAAGCATACAGACATATATGCCTACACAACCTCACATATATCTGTGCAAATATAATTTCAAAGATAACAAGTCACTGAAACTCTAAATTATATGAAAATTCGAGGTTCATGCACCGCTGGTGTTATGCTGTATGAATATTTACTCATTATATTAGCATATGCCAGCCTACTGTGTAGAAACCAGTGAAACATGATGGCTATTTCAACATGAGAAATAACATTCATTTCCATCCAATTCAGCTACAGTGCGAGATGGGCTTTCAGTGGAATGTTTTGACCTTGCGGTGTAGATGCTTAACATCCCAAGAATGAAATTGGCACTCCTAAAATGGATTTGGCCTGATGTGTAGAGGCTTATAACAAGTGCCAGTGCTGTAGTATTTAAGAGGGTACTGGCTGAGAAACACTATATATGTGTGTGTGCATGTGCAGGCGTACATTTTTTCTCCACACAAAGCTGCCAGTGTTTCATTCCTACCTAAATATTTATAACAAAGAGAGACAGTCAGTCAGACAAACAGACACACATTCAAAAAGATAGACATGGACTAGAGAAACTCAAGGTATGAGAAAGACAGACAGGGAGAAGAAAGAGGAAGCTTATTATTTAATGTCCTACTTGGCAGAGAGCTGTCAGAAACCAGGAGAGTGGAGGCCTGCCATGGACTGACAGAACAAAATCACCATTTATCTTCTTCCCTTCAAGACTTGGACAAGCTTAATGAATTAAGGTCAAGTTCCTTTCTATCTTCTCTGTCTTATGATGTGTGGCCTTCATATGTGTTACGTTTAACTTATCACAAAAGGCACAATTCATTTTCTCAGAGCCCCGCTACCTGGGATAATCTCTCTATCAAGACTGAACTCTGTTTCAGGTGCACAGTCACACAGAGCCCATTACCTCTGGTTATAAGTCCTCCGGCATTCTAAACAATAGCAGCAAATTAGCAAACAATACGTTGCTTTCTCGCAGCCTTTCTGATGAAAATAGTACAAGCCGCAGTAATGCATCTCTGGCAGGCCAGATTCCTGCCTCGCTCTTATCTTCCCATAACATGCTATCAGACAAATTAGCAATGGAGTCCACTTAAAAGAGTGTGCACATTTGGATGTGTGCGTGTGTGCATTCAGGAGTATGGTCCACTCATCTTCCGCCCCCTCTCTTGATGTTATTTATGGCTGTTTAAATGATCTCAGACACCCCTCATTTGTTTAGACAGCTCCAATTGGTTTTCTGTCGAAACAAAAAAGAAGTGTGAAGCAGCAAAGCAGGAGGGAGAGACATGGTGAGACAGAGGGGGAGATTTCAGAGGGAGTTGGGAGTGGCCAGATAAACAAAGACGAGGTTTGAGGGATGGTTAACATAAGCATAAGGTGAGGTGGAAGACAAAAGGGTTAAGGTGAAGGGGAAGGAATTTGAAAGTGGATAAAACAAAAGACAGAGGGGCAGAAACTCTAAGTTAAGAAAAAAAAGGATGATTAGGAGTGGCAAGGATGTAGAGTTTGCAAGAGATTGGAAGACAAGAAAGGTGACCAGGTACAAGTCAAATATAAATGATGCTTTGTCTGATCAAAAAATTACTTTTTAGGATCTTAAAGTTTGTGTCTATAGCTATAAACCTATGACTAAAAACCAGGGGTGTCAAATTAATTTAGTTCAAAGGCCACATACAGCGCAGTTTAATCTCAAGTGGACCGAACCAGCAAAATAATAGCATAATAACTTATAATGACAACTCCACCCCTGCTAGACATTTTTAACTGCAGTAACTTAACCCTTAAGCTAACTTAATCCTTAAGCAATGGTCACTGTAAAAGCACACTTATACTCCCTTTATGTATGTAAATAGGTACATCCATTTCAAACACCAATGCCCTCATATTCTCATGCTTCTTTTACAACAGTGTTGTTGTTAAGCAACATATCCACCAGAGTTGTGATGTCCATTTCAGACAACAGTAACATGGCAACAGTAGAGGATATCATGAATAAATTCACATTCTCAGAAAGAGACCTAAAAAGAGGCAGTTCCATAGGTGGTGGTGGTCTGTGCAGCCATTAAATAGATCACGGCTTCTTCTTCGTTCCTTACGCTGGTTGCACATCAGCTATGATGCGCAACACTCCCCCCACCGTTTCTGGTGGTACTACTCATTTTGCTACATAAGGCCACACATCCATAAGCCTTCTGAAAACGAACCAAATGTCGCACAAAGAGGACGCAGAAGATAGACAAAGGGTTCGTAACTGTCCAAATTTTCAGTGAAAATCATAGTGGTTTCACAGGTTACTTGAATCGCCAGCTAATTCCATCAGAAATTAAGAAGCTATTCTGGATGAGAGTGATCTTCCAAATGTGAAATAAAAGCAAAACTGGAAACCCAGAAAACAGCAGTTAAACATCGTTGTTGGTAGCAGGCTAACATAAGGTTGATGCTAAAGGGCTCATTTAAATAGAGCAGCGGTAGCTCAGATCGTCTAGTAAGTCATCCAATATCTCAAAGGTTGACAGTTTTAATCCTGCTTCATCCCATTCTATCAATCTTGCTGACCCATGAATTTTTGGTGGTGGTTGTAGAGGCCACAGAGAGTTATGCTGCAGCTACACATGTAGCTTACCACCAGACTGTGAAAGGCTTCAAGTGCCCACAACAGAAAAAACACAGTATAAATCATTATTATTATTATTACATTAGCTATATGAATAAATGAAAAGATGTTTTTGTCATCCCGCCATCATCTTCCTTGGTAATTCACACATCAAGCTAATGTCACAGAATCAACTAAAAGACGACAACTATGTTAGCTAGAGTGAGGACTTATTTGACTGCATTTGAAAGCACACACACTTAGGTTTGTTATGGATATTTTTACCAACTACCTTGCTTTGATTTTATTATTTAAGAGATTTGTTTATTCTTTGATCCACTGTTACGGCCACCGCTTATTGCTGGAAGCTGTTGCTCATTCTGCCGCTGATTGCCTGATCTGGAAGCGCTGCCTGGAATGGCTGGAGCCAGCACACCTCTGTCTCCGCTCCTCTGATTGGCCATGCCTGGACCAACCAGGCTGCAGCTTGTTAAGAGCTGAGGCTGAAAAGGCTGCAGCCGAGGCCAGTCTAGAGGGGGGAGAGCCGGAATGGCTCAGGCCGCTTTCCCTCTCATGTTGTGCACTGGGTGTTTGTTGTGTCACCGTGTGTGTTTTGGTGCTTACTTTTGTTTATGATTAGTTTCAGTGTTAGCATTTGTTATGCTGTGACAACGGTCACTTTAGTTTATGGATCTGCTGTCTTTTTTTTGGTTTTAGTTTCCTCGCCGAGCTGTGGTCACTTCATTGTTTGCACTCGGTGGGTTTTGGGTATATGTTTTGGTTTATTTCTTTCAGCAGGTCCGCTAACCCCAGCACTTTTTTAATCTGTGTATTTTTCGTTACAGGTTTTCACACGTTGTTTCACGGGACTCTAACAAAATGTGGTCATTATTATTTTACATCTGTCCCCAACGTTTATCTTTTGTTGCACAATGCACAATGCACAATAAGAATAAAGGCATTTAGATTATGAAGCCTCAGGTCTAACACCACACTGGGTCATTTAACTGCTGTTAGATTTTGAAATCAGGTTGGTCTGGGCCAGGCCTTTTTTTTCCAAGCAAATCCTGTGTGAAGGTACTCTTCTTGATGTAATGGCTAAATTTTCTTTTATTTCTTCTGAAGCTGGCATTTTCTCTTCAGGTTCATCTCATCATATCAGGTCTTTCATCGTCTGCATTCGTGCCTGCACCAGAAGTGTGATTTTGGTTGACAGGTGGATAATAAATCCCATTGGACAAATATATGTCCTAAACCAATGCTAATTGTCTAGTAACACAGAGAGCTGCTCTCTGGGAGACTCTTGACCGAACCAATGAGAGAGCTTTACATCACCTGCCAGTTGACGGTCTCCCAGACACATCAAATGCAACCAATTTTCAGTAAATGCTACCAGACTACCTACTAGACAAAGGCAGGCACACAGTTTTTTTTTTTATGTACTTAATTTTGAATGATCTAATTAACTTCTGTTTCAGGGCGACAGTGCCCCAGTGGCCATATTAACAAGCTGTCACTGGGAGTAACTACTAGTTACTTTTTTTTAAAGTAAAACAACTGATAATCTATTTACATCCAAAATATTTTAAAAATAAAACAAATAGAAGATGTGTCAATAGCAAAGATAATAGAATTCTAAACCACATCCTCCCTTAATGTGAATTTTTTTAACCTTTATTTATACAAGTAGTTCCATTGACAGACTTGTTTACCCAATTAAACATGCATGTGTTTGGGTGGTAGGAAGAAGCCAGAGTACCTGGAGAGACCCTACACATACAGAGGGAGGCCATGGAAACTCCACACAGAAAGGCCACTGTTCAAACCCCTCTCTGGCCAAGGCTTGAACCAGTTGGAGGAAGCCTTACGTGTGATATGGTTTCTCATATTTGTTTCCAAAACAGTTTTGTTCATCATCACAGAAGTGCTTCTGTTTGCTAGCTCTTGATATATAACATGGTGCTAAGATTTCATGCATGAAATATTCCTCCTTTTTCATTCTGACAGCATTAAATTATTAATTAACATAAAATCCATTTTGACATTTGTAACTTTAATGCTGTCATGTGTGGGTTTGCATGCATGTCCACAGATTACATGTCCATAGGTCTGTCTGTAAACTGTTTATGCATGTGTTTGTAAGTGTGTGTGTGTGTGTGCGTGTGTGTGTGTGTGTGTGTGTGTGTGTGTTTGCAAGTGTATCAGTTGTGATCAGCAAGGAATCAAAGAGTACAGACCGGGAGTGGTTGATGCTTTGTTTGTCTGATTAGATCCCTCAAGGGAAGACAGAAGAGCTAGTGGGAGGGAGAGCTCTCTGCTCTGGTTGTTAAAACATGACTCTAGCACATGCACACATACACAAAACACAGTGGAAATATTCTGATGAAGACACAACTCCACATAGTCTCACAAGTATGCTCAATTAAATTAGAATTTTTATAATGTAAATTCTTCTTTATTGTGCCATGTTAGCACGGTCTAGGCAATGTCATGTTAATAGCTACTAAGGCTCATTGTTGTTGTTAGTGTTTGTTGTTCCTGACAAGTTTGGGTTTTGAGCTACAATGTTGTCAACATGGGGTCAGTTCACAGGGCAAGTTTAGCCAGGAGTTTTCAAAGTACATTGGTGTGTAAATGGAAATGAGGTGGACTAGCAAACAATGTTTTTTAAGGGGCAGTGTACAAGAGCATCTTTCATTGTAAACATGCGGGATATTGCATTGCTGCATGCAAAGAAGCTCAGGATGGGTAATGTGTCTTGAAATTAAATATTGATTTTATTGCAAGTCACAACACTTTAATTTATTTTATTTCCAAGTCCAGTCTTATATGTTCACTTCTAAACTAAAAACATTAAATAAATTGAACTTTAAACTAATTAAAATATGAAATTGAACTATTCCCTTTAATCTGCGAGAACTAAACTTTGAACTAGTTCAGGAGAAGCTTGAACCTGCACAACACTGTTGCAGAGGGAATGTGTTCATTCTTAGGTTGAACTGTGAAATATTTCATTTAGTCAACCTAGTTCTGTTTTTTTTTTCAGAAAAATGTTTGTCTTATCACCTCTTTCTTTATCTCAGATTACCTCAAGATGTTCTCTTTGGACCAATGAATAAACCTTTTCTGCACTTTGCATGTCATTGCCCTTCACGATCAGTATAGGTGCTACCAACTAATATCAGTACACCTTTGTTTCTTTTATTAGGGGACTAACTGAGAACATGTCCCAGGTCATGTAATTATGAAACTCTTTTCTCTCTGCTTTCTATTAACTCTCCCTTCATGTGAGTAAAGGATTAAGTGAAATTAATAATTTTCTTATTTTTAAAATCATTTTACAAGTGTTAAATAAACAGGAGAGTACAACATTTCTTGGAATGGCATTCCTTCAGTATGATGATCCAGTGCTACATGCAGCAGAGTTTAATTCAAAGGAATATTTTATTCTCATACCTGCAACAACACCAACCACATCAAAGTTACTACACCAGCTTGCAATCTGTGAACTAATTATTAAAACAACGAGACAGGTTTAAAATTCATGCATATCTGGAGCAGTGACCTCTGCCGACATGCAGATTTGTCTTTGTGATGTATCTACTGTGGCCACAGCTTGGAAAAGCAATAAGTGGCACAGTTAAAAAAGTAAGAGGGTATTTATCAGAAGTGGTGGTGAGTAAGCTGATGATAAATGGGTTAAACAGATGCTTTCCTTTGAAAGTAAATGAGTAAAGCAATGGAAAATGTATAACTGGGTCAAACTAGAAGGACTTTTCTTCATAACAAAAATGTTTCAAAAAGGAAGAATAGCTGCCCATACACATTTAAAAAACATATACTAAAATAATGCAAAAGGAAAAAAAAAATATCTATCAGGAATTGGCATGTACTGGAGAGCCAGTAAAATTAAGACCTGTTGAAATAATGACATCAATCCTAAATTTGATGCTAAATTAAATCTAATTTAGCTACTGCAAGTTTGCATTGGCTGGTTTTTTTATAGGCAGTAATGTGCTGTGAGCATAGTACGTTGATGATAATCAAGCACTCCATTACTTAAGGACACAAAATGCAAATAAAGATCACTAGAAGGGTAACAAGTGGTTTTAATCACTTGCAGGCTACTCTTTGATATGTTTATCTTGCTATTTAGAGGGTATGTGGATTAAGTGAAGGACAAAAAGTTCAGGGCTGCCACTCTTTCTTGACTCGTCCCACTCCTGTAGCAATCAATTCCGCTATAATTACCAACAGCAGCATCTGTCAGAGATCTGTATCTTATCTGACTGGACGATTTGATAATAGGGTTTATCAGTGAAAATGACTGGTAAGATCTTTACCCTGTCAAGGATACACAAGGGTATATGAGGTCAGGATTCCACAAGAATGGTAGGTTATCATGTTTAGTACAGTTAAATTAAAGTAATATGTGGCAAAATCCTAGTAAAGGAACTGAAATGCTTCAGAATGTGTGACAGATTATCACAAGATTCATACATAAATCTTAACACGGAAACATAAAAAAACACAAGTTGCAGAAGTTGGGCTTCAGAGATAAGACAGATTTTTTTACTATATTTTTATGTTTGTAAAATTTTTTTAAATAATTCACAGCATCCAGGGCAAGGATGACCAGTCCCCCCCCCGTATATATATATATATCTTTTTAATGTCACCGACAATGTGGAAAATATACAATGGTAAAACCAGAAAGCCAAATACCAGGAAATATTATACATTTCATAAGCATTATATACAACGGAAAAAGGCAAAATGGCAGATTATTTTTGTAAGTGGTGTTGGGTATTTGTTATCCCAAAATATCAAAAGACCATCATCACAATTATTTTATCTGAAGAAAAAAGTCTTTTTCTATATGAATGAACTTGCCAACGGATATTATTTTACTTCAGATTTGACAACGACTTGCACCCTGACGTGGTTGAACAATGAGGAGTCGTGAGAGACGTCCATAATTATTGTTCGTCTGGCTCATCCGTCTGGAAATAATGCAAATAGTATTTTTTCTTCCTTTTTTTATTCATGTTTGCTTGTAATAATGGTCCTTATGTGTGACAGTCTGTCCATTGTTATAACAATTTATGACACTTCCTTTCAGAAAAAAAATGATCTCCTACTCTATTACAGTCATGTGGCATCCAATAAACTTCAAGTTTAAATTCCAATTTCTGGGCAGTGATGACTGAGATCTATTTTGAGTGTTTTCTCGAGCGGATGCTATGAATTGTTGTTGGATGAGTCTTAGTGAATTATTTAATTTATTTAATGATGAGAGCACTTGTTGTTTCCACATAAATTATTTTTTTCTTTTTTTGTCGTTCCACTTCTGTTTAGCTGTTGTTTTTCTGCCACAATGGATGACACATTGCCTTGCCGAAAGTAACAACTGTTGCGCTCAATCATGAACTTCTATCTTACCTGAATTGTTCATAATATCAACCACTGCAAAAAAAACAAAAAACAAAAAACAACATAACAAGTTAACACAGTCATTGTCACACAAGTGTTGCAGGTATGAGTGTCAGGTGCTGATAGACGGCTCAAAAGAAAAACAAGTATGCCGTAATTTTCTGGCTGCCACAAAACTGTCAGTAAACGTGAATTTATTTAATTAAAGCAGGAATAATAATTATTTAACAGACAACGGTAGGCAAGATAAAGTTTCACCTATGTTATCTATGCCTACTCTTTTACGTGAGGATGAGAAAACAATATACCTAGAGAAATGTTTTAGTTACTGATGTGCAGTGAGAGAGAGAGAAAAAAAGTTTCCCTTCCTATAAATCATGATTTGTCAGCGAGTGTTTGACATTTTGCATTTAAAATGTTAAAACTAAATGCACCTTGTTTTAGTCAATTGAAAATGTAAGATCTTTTTGTGCAGCTGTCATGAAATAAACAGCAGGCATGTATTGACTTACTTATTAGCTACAAACATTTTGGCAGCATGTCTCTTTTGTCTCAACAGCAGCACCTGTGATTTTTCACCTCTCCATTCACACAGTCGCTCAGCTGATGAATGAAGTGCCAGATTAGAAGTGTGTTTTGTGCAGAAGCATCAAATGACATTTAAAATGCTCATTTTATTTGAAAACACAGAGCCTGAAGATCAGATCCACTGTTTGAGAACATGGCGTCTCTGAGAGCAGATTAAGTTTTGACAAGAAAGCTAGCAAAAAAAAAAAGAAAAAAGCACTGTGTTGAACTTGTTTTGTTCTACACCCCTGTGGTGACCAGCATTTTCTCACCCCCATGTTGGCCTTAAAATGTTTTTATTGCTGTTATACTAAAATAAATATTTGCTGATATGAAAACTTCTAATTACTTTAAAAATGTTATATAGGTTAGTATCCTTTTGACTTACTTATTTTACTTGTTTAATGCATTCTGGGACAATGGTGTGTCTCGGTTTCCTTCAAGCATGGGCGGATCTACCACAGTAGCATAGGGGGGCAATTGGCACTCTAAATCAAAGCCTTGCCATCCCTGCTGCCACCGTAGCTGGCAGCATCAAATTTAAGTGTTAATAATTATGGAGGATCTGACATTTACGAGTGTTAATCTTGAATGTTTGACTGCACTGAATGCAGCACGAAGTAACACGGCAGCGGGCCGAAACTGCTTTGTTTTGAAACTGAGGAGAGAAGCAAGGAGGGAACAACAAAGAAGAAAATCGGCAGCACAGTAGGAAAGAGACAGAGGCCATATAGGCAGCCAGGTCCTATTAAATGACTACATCATATTAAGAATTTAAATAATAATGACAGCTCAGTTTTAATAGTTGTGATGTAGATTTTGAGTTGACTGAAAGAATGCTATTCCTTTGGACATGTTACAGTAGGTCTAAAGTTAAGTTTGTCTAAGATTGAAAAGCTAATAAAACTGTAAAGTTGCTCAAATTTTGCATAGATAAGAAGAAAAGGCAGCATCTTGAGAATCAGACTAACAACAGAAAGGTTGTTAGAGGAGATTGAGAGAAAGAAGAGGAACAGAAATGTTGAGATAATGCAAGGCAAGGGGATGAGGGACAGGAGGAGGAGGTGGTGGTAGGAGACCACAGCGGTGAAGAGATGGAAGATGGAGAAGATCTACAAGATGAGGAAGGAGAAAATGAGAGACGAGACAACATGCTGGATTCAGACAATGAAAGAAGAATATCTGATCCATCACCAAACATCTCCAGTCCAGGAACTATAAACTAAGACTACGTTCAGACTGCAGGGCATAATGCTCAATTTGGATTTTTTTGTGAAATCCGATTCCTGATGGAGACACAGGTCTGGTCATTTAGGAGTCATGAATGTGGTGAGACAAATTATGAACATGTTCTGAGAGAAAGGAGGACCCTTCACTAACAAAGTGGTACTATACTTCTGTTATTTTATTTATTTATTTTTTTTTTTTTACTTGTGCTGTCCAGCATGGTAGCAGCAGAATGATGGTCTGGCTGCTGTGTTCTGCCGAACAAATTTGCTTTGCCAAGGGGAGTTTTATGGGTATAAGACCCCTGATGATTATCTGATTTTTTTATTTCTGTATTTATTTAAATACGTTGCTTTATCTTATTAATTTTGAATTATGGAATTTATGTAATCTTGCTAGACCTGACCGGAGGGGACAGAAAAACAGGAGAGTAATGAAGAAAAATTAAAAGGAAAGTGGAAAAAAAGAAGAGGAGACAAGGTACAGTAGATAGAAGGCAAAGACTCTTCAATTTAACCTAACACCAGACAAACAACTTCTACACCTGTACAGAAACACAACAGAGAATCTCTAACAGCCTCTACAAGTAAACCCAGCTGACAGTCATCAGAAGTTCAGAAGAAATATTGAGCTGATTATTACAACAACAGTGGTCATCTATTGTAAAAAAAGTGAAGAAAAAGTTGTATAACAAACAGCTGATGAACTTTTATTTTTAATAAACCATTGTTTACACTGGGAAATCGAGTATTGTAGGACATTTTTATCACTGCTGTACAAAGACTTGAACTTCAATGATAAAAAGAAAAATGTTTTTTAGCCAAAGCATCAGTTTTATTAGAGTCTTTTCATCAATATTGACTGTTTAATTTTTACTACATTAACCATATAGATGGTTGGTGGGATGATACTGTATGATTCCTGCATTATGAACATGGTGGAGAGGATGTAGAACAACATACATAAGTCCATTGCATGCTGCATGTACTGACCCTTGGACATCTAAAATTTGCCCAAGTAAAGGTCCGTTAACATTAAATATTTGTAAGCATTGGCACTTTCTATTGATATAATAAGTAAAAACAGACATATTTCAGGTATAGTTGCAAATGGTGATTATTTAAAACATGAATAATTCATTTGTAAGCTTTGATTAATCTGATTAAAAATTGTAATCATTTGACAGTCCTCGTAATCTACCACAAAAGCAATACTGTGACACTTGCTCTTGCGAGAACCTTGTTAGAGCCTGTTAAAAACAGTGTTGCCGCACTTGTGAAGGCAATAGGCAACTCATCTGTAGCAATGTAACAAAGCTAATTACACCAGGACTCTACTTGAATATTCATAGGCATTTCTCCTTTTTGAAATGAGTAGGCATACCTCTCATACCTGTTTAGTAATTGCTTTCACCTTCACAAATCAGTTTTCATTGATGCGATGACAGGTGTCAGATCACAAAGTCTGTTTTAGCCCAGTAGCCTCTGGCAACCCACCGCATTTCTGCTACAGATAGAAGGCCAGCAGTGGTGGAGGTTAAAAACTTTGTATGCAACAACAGCTGTCAGCCAGATGTTATAGGATGTCTTTGTTCTTTCAAAACAAATTTGTAAACACACATTACAAGCTGGATGTTTTCCCTGTGCATGCATGGATGCTCTCCAGGTACTTTAGCTTCCTTTCACAATCCAGGCAAGTGTGTAAGCGAGCTGATGATTCTAAATTCCCACCAAAGAGCTAGTGTGAGCATCCATTTTTTTTTTTTTGTCTCTTTGTTAGTCATGTATTGTGAACTTCCACTGGACACTACTCTAATTGCTCCATTGTGGGTACTTATGAAGACATGATACAGTGAGTATGTTTCAAACTTGGACTCAGACACTAACAAAGGGGCAGGAGGTAAATCTAGCCCTGCAGCAAGGATTTCACCAAAGAAACAGAAAGAGAAAACCACATGTCCACATTAAAGCCGGACATGTTACTTGATGAAATTGCCACAGTATTTGACTTACCTAAGATGATTTTACAGTTTTGATTCAGATACAATGAGATTTTTCCTTAGTGAACAAATCCAAAATAGCTAGTAATGAGTTATAAAGAATTAATAAAGTTTTTCAATAAATTTGCATTTGCATTTTCTAGTATATTCTTGTTGACTTGCTTTTCCAGGCTCTACATTTTTGAGAAACTACCTGACGATGACCATATTTATCAGGATTTATATGCATGAAGAGTTTTCTTTTTTCAGGTGACGTTTGGGCTGCTTAAAGTAAGTCACAAGTAAATTGGCAGAATAAAAAAAGTAGACCTGTCCAACACATATATCCTCCTAAAATAGTTTGTCAAATGTGTACAGCACTGTATTGAGAATACATGCCATTGGTCCTTGTGACACTGCAGAGAGCCGCAACTTTGTTCACACCTCTGTCAGTTATGTCCACAAACTTGGAGAAGATCAAGTTTGTATCTCTGTAGAGTTGCGCAATATCAGGTCAGATGTTTCAGATGTCTTTCACCCCTTCTGATGTATGAAGTCCTTGCTCAGTCAGCTCCAATCTGTTAATGACATAATGCAACGATAATCTATCTGTACATACACAGTAACTGCCCTAATGCTTTCAGTAATCTGCATCCGTCGGTCCAACCAATCCTTGTTTGTCGTATGTCACTTTGTATGCTTTGAAAGCCTGCGTGACACAGTTGATCAAATAGCAGTTGCTGCATGCACATGGTGCCAGTTCAGAGAATCCTTCACCACTCATAGTTTCAAATTATCTTTCTTGGCCTACAAACTTTCTGCCTAACAGAATTATAGCTGACCCCAATGCTTTTTCTTTTTCCCACTCATTCATATGCACCCCCGCACCCCTCCCCTTTCTTGCTAGTATGGAGGGCACCTCTGAAGATAAGAGCCAATTCTGTTTGTAGTATATGCTTGCATGCCTATACTATGTGATTCAAAGTATGTCTTTTTGTGAGTAATGCAAGGTGAAAAGGGAGAAAATATTAGCATATTTTCTATCTAGCCTGATACGATTGCTGGTCATTCAACAATCTTTGAAACAGAGATTGACAGACTGAAGAGGCAGAGACAATAAGAGAAGAAAAGGGATTACAATGTTGAGGTCGAGTTTATTTACAAGGAAAATCAGCAAAGATGAAGGCACCTGAAATCTAGGCTAGATTAAAGCACTGTGCAAAACAGGCTATGCATAAAAGATGATAGCTTCAAGACATCCACATGTTCACAAAAAATAATATTCTAATCAGACAAAGAGCCCTTATTCTGTATTTTATGTTGACCAACCCCAACACCAGCAGCCACATATTAATCTATTCACAACAACGCATAGAAAATACACAAACATTTAGTACAAATACATTTTACAATTTTAAAAACTATTATTTCAAATGATGGTAACAGCACATTTTAAAACAGTTGGGACAAGTCCTACCAGCCTGGAAAAAATGAAGTAATACTTAAGAGAAGCAGCTGGAAGAACATGCTGCAACTAATTAGGTTCACTGATAACAAGTCAGTAACGCGACTGCCTCGTTCAGGTACTCTTTTGATACTCAAAGTGTAAAATTGGGGAGGATTTAAATATTCCCTCTACAATGTTTCATCAAAGGATTAAAAAAATCTGGAAACATCTATGTGTGCAAGAGAACACAACTGCGTGAATGGATGTCCATGATCTTTCAGCCCCCAGGTCGTAACACATTATGAACTGGAATGATTGTGTCTTGGAATTTATTGCATCAATTTAGGAAAACTTCCAGAAATCACAGTCTGGTTCACTGTTTACTTTGTACACATCCACAAATACAACTTTAAGCTTTACCATGCGAAAAAAAAAAAAAGACTGATAATTAGTGTCCTCCATATTAAAGAGAAAAGGAACCATTTGGCTTGTTGACAGTACTCGGTTCAAAAGCCTCCATTTCTGATGGTGGGGCATGCATATATGAATATATGACCAGGAAAAACAGGACTCAATCAGAGAAGAATGGGATGTCACTCCTCTTCTGAAGGTACAACCTACTAGATGTTTATAGACAGTTCAATAAAGGGGTGCTACACAGTGATAATCACAATGTCATTACAACTTTTGTTGGGAAGCTGTGACATTAAGATCAAGACGAGATGATATTTTTTATAAAATAGGGAAAAAAGTTCTTACTTCTAGAGGTGTGTTAGCTATGTTTTATTGTGGATAAAATATTGGTTTATGGGATCTGGAGATCATTACATTTAGTTTTACTAGCATTTAACACATGTTCACTACTATTTTTTCTTTTTTTTTCAGAATTGGGGATGTAGACATGCCAAATGTAATTTTCCCTTGTGTTGTGTGACATTTTAGTAAATGTTCATTTAAAGTAACATTTTCCTTTTATCAGCAAAACTAATTTCTGTGTAATTTAAAGTCCTTGTAGATACCAGTGCAAATGGAACATTTTTCTATTTTCTTATGTAGCGTCGTAAGGCCCCGCGTGCACATCTACGTGAAGGAGCACAACATTTCACATGCATGAATGTCACCTGTTGCTTGGCTGGAGGAAGGAAGTGATTTTTGTCTCATCATGGAAGTTATGTAAGAAATTGTTGGAGAAGGAGCGACGTCGCCTCCCGTGTGTCGAGCCCATAACACATTATTGTCATGTTGATTTAGATGAAAATTGTACTCTAGTTTTGGTCGAACTTTGGTAATTTGATTTAAGTTTTGACTTTGTAATTTTGCACTTACTTGATATTTTCTCCAGTTTGTCTAATTTCTTTCAGCGTCTCCTATTCAGCCATTACTACTGTTGTATAAACAGTACCACTCAAAAGGGACGATGAGCAGTTAGTATCTGTTTATGCTATTAAAATGTTGTGATATATGCAGGTTTCTTCTTGTTTGTTGTAGTGGTTTCTTTCCTTTCCTTTCCTTTTATTTTTTTTTATTTTATTTTATTTTATTTTTTTTGCTTATTTCCACAGCTTTGCTGACTCTAGCAGGCAAACATTTGTAAAGGGAAGTGAAATCATTCTTTAGTGTCTTGTGGCTCTAACCACAGAGGGCCATTTGTTCTGAAAATGAACACTAATTTTAAATGCTTGGACAAGACGAACACACTTTGGGCAACACAGAGACACACAGAAAGAGGCATTATTATTCACCAGTTCCCTTATAAATCCTCTGCCAGTTGTTTTAGTGCTGCTGACTGGTACAGAGGAATAGAAGCATTTACACCACAGACATGCTTTATGCTCCTTATTACACTGACTAATTGAATGTTTGTCTATATCTAATGAGGCTGGATTGCCCCAAGAGTATTTTAATATTGGTATGTGTGCAGAGTATGTGTCTGTAAGTGAATGGAAGTTGGTTCTCTTGATGTTGGATCCAACAGTGCTCTGCAACTTTGGTCTCTGTTTCAGGCAGCTTAAAATATTGCCTGTTTCCTCAATCAGATTTCCATTCTGTCAGTCATATGTCAGTTGTCACAAAGTGCTATATAGCTATTAAAATCCATTCCAGTCACCTGTCAGGAAACAAGAAGAAGGCATTAGGAAATATCTTCAAGCAAAAATGAAAGATCTCTGTGCTAAAAGGAAAGTACTATGTGAAAATCATGGTTTTGAAGCAGCTTTATAAAAGCATTTGTAATAGTGCTCAGTGTATCTAACAGACAGAGCTGGATGAAAATGTATGAATTGAAGAATATACACTGCTGTTCAAAAGTTTGGGGTCACTTTGCCATGGGATTCAATAGGGAAGTGACCCCAAACTTTTGAACGGTAGTGTAACTCAGAGTAAATTGCTTTGACTAATCAATATTGGAAAAAAGCTACACAAATCCAGTCCATTTAACAGTTAGATCTCATTATAGACACATTTGACAGTTTCAGTAGATATCAGCCAAAGGTACATCTTTGTAATATTGTTTAATTGCACGACTGTAAAGATACAAGCTCTTTTTCTATACCCTTCTACAAATGTTCATCTTTTAATTGTATTTATTGAGCTTAAAATGTAACATCAGTTAAATTTAGCTGATGCTTCCAGCGGGATTAACCAGTTAAAATTACACTCTTTTCAGCCCCAGTGTTACAATCTGTCCGGCCACTCCCCTGATCCTACAGCACTCCCTGGTCTTCTGCTCCTCCATTCACTCCTCACCTCCCTCATCCTCCACACCTGTTCCTGATCCACTCATTACAATCCAGTCAACCTGCCACACCTGTGTTCCTCTGTTCCCCAGTCCTACATAAACACCAGCCCTTCAGTCACTCATTGTCGGACCTTAACCTACACTAGATGGACTCACTCCCACTCCGTTCCTGGCTTCAGCACCCCCAGTACCACTTCCAGCATTGGTATCTGTATGTTCGTTCCTCTGAGTTCTGGTTCACAATAAATCTGTTAACCTGCTCTTGTCTCCTGAGGGTCCTGTGTAACAGAAGGTCCGACCCAAACCGACGAAATGTGCTGGAGGAAAAGAATTCAGGAGAAACTACTGCCAGACCTGGAGGTTTACCTTTCCCCGAAAGACTTCAGTGCGGTCCACACCGCATGGGACGCCTATGTGGATGCACTGGCTGAGTTCCCCGGACCCCTGGTGAGGCTCCGCTCAACAATGGACCTGATCACCCAATTGGAGGCCAGACCTACCCTCCTCCTTGTGTTTCCAGATCTGGACGAACTGGTAAAGGAGGCTTGGGAAGTTTATATGGAGGCTCAGTTGGAGAGTGTGGGTTTGAGAGCACCACCAGTGTCTTCCCTGGCTTCCACGCCAGCGTCTGCAGCGTCTCCCCCGGCTTCCACGCCAGCGTCTGCAGCGTCTCCCCCGGCTTCCACGCCAGCGTCTGCAGCGTCTCCCCCGGCTTCCACGCCAGCGTCTGCAGCGTCTCCCCCGGCTTCCACGCCAGCGTCTGCAGCGTCTCCCCCGGCTTCCACGCCAGTATCTCCAGCTCCCAGGCTCACGTCCCCAGTGTCGCCTCCAGCTCCCAGGCTCACGTCCCCAGTGTCGCCTCCAGCTCCCAGGCTCACGTCCCCAGTGTCGCCTCCAGCTCCCAGGCTCACGTCCCCAGTGTCGCCTCCAGCTCCCAGGCTCACGACCCCTGAGCCTGTTCCCCGGTCCTGTCTGGCTCCACAGCGTCCGACGCCACCGCCACGGTCAGTCCCGGCTCTACAGCGTCCGACGCCACCGCCACGGTCAGTCCCGGCTCTACAGCGTCCGACGCCACAGCCACGAACAGCCCCGGTCCTACAGACTCCCATGTCTGCTTCCCAGTCCTGTTCAGCTCTGCAGCCTCCGACGCCTGCTCCCCGGTCAGTCCCGGCTCTACAGCGTCCGACGCCACAGCCACGAACAGCCCCGGTCCTACAGACTCCCATGTCTGCTTCCCAGTCCTGTTCAGCTCTGCAGCCTCCGACGCCTGCTCCCCGGTCAGTCCCGGCTCTACAGTGTCCGACACCAGCGCAACGGTCCTGTCCGGCGCTCACCCGTCCGAGGTCAGCACAAGTGTCCGAGGAGGTCGACGGGTTCGACGCTCCTCTCCCGCCAGTGGGTCCAGTTCCCGAGGGGGTCTCAGAGCGAGACGCTCCTCTCCAGTCCCTGGTTCTGTCCAGCCTGTCAGTTCCTGTTTCCGAGGAGGTCGACGGGTTCGACGCTCCTCTCCCGCCAGTGGGTCCAGTTCCCGAGGGGGTCTCAGAGCGAGACGCTCCTCTCCAGTCCCTGGTTCTGTCCAGCCTGTCAGTTCCTGTTTCCGAGGAGGTCGACGGGTTCGACGCTCCTCTCCCGCCAGTGGGTCCAGTTCCCGAGGGGGTCTCAGAGCGAGACGCTCCTCTCCAGTCCCTGGTTCTGTCCAGCCTGTCAGTTCCTGTCTCCGAGGAAGTAGATGGTTGCTGCGCTCCTCTTCCGCCTGTGGCTCCGGTCTCCGAGGGGGTCCCCAAGTGGGACGCTCCTCTCCAGCCTCGGGGTCCTTCCAGTTTCCCGCTCCAGTCAGTGCGACCTTCCCGTCGCCCACCAGAGACTCAGCTCCGGTCAGTGCGACCTTCCCGTCGCCCACCAAAGACTCAGCTCCAGTCAGTGCGACCTTCCCGTCGCCCACCAAAGACTCAGCTCCAGTCAGTGCGACCTTCCCGTCGCCCACCAGAGACTCAGCTCCAGTCAGTGCGACCTTCCCGTCGCCCACCAGAGACTCAGCTCCAGTCAGTGCGACCTTCCCGTCGCCCACCAGAGACTCAGCTCCAGTCAGTGCGACCTTCCCGTCGCCCACCAGAGACTCAGCTCCAGTCAGTGCGACCTCCCGGTCGCCCACCAGAGACTCAGCTCCAGTCAGTGCGACCTCCCGGTCGCCCACCAGAGACTCAGCTCCAGTCAGTGCGACCTCCCGGTCGCCCACCAGAGACTCAGCTCCAGTCAGTGCGACCTCCCGGTCGCCCGCCAGAGACGCAGTACCTGTCTGTGCGACCTCTCGGTCGCCCACCAGCAATATTACTAATACGTCTCTGTCTTCCAGAGCTCCTGTCTGCACCCCTCCCTGCCTTCCAGCTTCAGTCTGTGTGCCTCCCAGAGCGCCAGTCAGCGCGCCTGCCAGAGATCCTGCTCCAGCCGGCGCATGCCTCAGGCCGTCCGCCTGCGCTCCAGCCAGTACACCCCTCAGGCCGTCCGCCTGAGCTCCAGCTCCAGCCCGTGCACCCCTCAGGCCGTCCGCCTGAGCTCCAGCTCCAGCCCGTGCACCCCTCAGGCCGTCCGCCTGAGCTCCAGCTCCAGCCCGTGCACCCCTCAGGCCGTCCGCCTGAGCTCCAGCTCCAGCCCGTGCACCCCTCAGGCCGTCCGCCTGAGCTCCAGCTCCAGCCCGTGCACCCCTCAGGCCGTCCGCCTGAGCTCCAGCTCCAGCCCGTGCAGTCCTCAGGCCGTCCGCCTGAGCTCCAGCTCCAGCCCGTGCAGTCCTCAGGCCGTCCGCCTGAGCTCCAGCCTGCGCAGTCCTCCGGCCGTCCGCAGGAGGTCCAGCTTGCTCAGCCGCCGGAAGTCCAGCCTGCTCCGCCGCTGCCAGAGATCCACCTAGCCGGGTCGCCAGAGCCCCGGTGCAAGCCAGCCCGTTCACCAGGGGTCAACCACAGGCCCACATGTCCTCCGGGTCGTCCTCCTTCCATGACCCGGCCCTGGTCTGCTCATCCTCCGGGTCGTCCTCCGTCCATGACCCGGCCCTGGTCTGCTCGACCTCCGGGTCGTCCTCCATCCATGCCCTGGTCTGTTCGTCCTCCGGGTCGTCCTCCGTCCGTGACCCGGCCCTGGTCTGCTCGTCCCCCGGGTCATCCTCCTTCCATGACCCGGCCCTGGTCTGCTCGACCTCCGGGTCGTCCTCCGTCCATGACCTGGCCCTGGTCTGCTCGACCTCCGGGTCGTCCTCCATCCATGCCCTGGTCTGTTCGTCCTCCGGGTCGTCCACCGTCCATGACCCGGCCCTGGTCTGCTCGACCTCCGGGTCGTCCTCCATCCATGCCCTGGTCTGCTCGACCTCCGGGTCGTCCTCCATCCAAGCCCTGGTCTGGTCGTCCTCCATCCAAGCCCTGGTCTGTTCGTCCTCCAGCAGTCCGGTCCAGGTTTTCCCGTCCTCCTGGACGCCCACCGAGGAGTTGGGGTGTTTTTGTCTCCCCCTGTTGGTCGTCCGCCAGGGCTCCGACTCCTGTCCTCACCGCCCTCCTGTCGTCCTCCCGGCCGTCTGGAATCCGGCCATCTGGAGGGGGGGGTACTGTTACAATCTGTCCGGCCACTCCCCTGATCCTACAGCACTCCCTGGTCTTCTGCTCCTCCATTCACTCCTCACCTCCCTCATCCTCCACACCTGTTCCTGATCCACTCATTACAATCCAGTCAACCTGCCACACCTGTGTTCCTCTGTTCCCCAGTCCTACATAAACACCAGCCCTTCAGTCACTCATTGTCGGACCTTAACCTACACTAGATGGACTCACTCCCACTCCGTTCCTGGCTTCAGCACCCCCAGTACCACTTCCAGCATTGGTATCTGTATGTTCGTTCCTCTGAGTTCTGGTTCACAATAAATCTGTTAACCTGCTCTTGTCTCCTGAGGGTCCTGTGTAACACCCAGCTTCAACATAGCTATCCTTCATATATAGTCTGCTTTAATTTAAAGTTTTTTTAATTTAACGTAATTTAAAAGCCCAATTTTCAATAGATAGATTTCAATAAATTTAATTTAATTTAATTTAATTTAATTTAATTTAAAATGTAATGTTAAATACCCTGTTCAGGGCAAGTGTCTCAATATGTTTTCCTCTTTAACAATCTAATATTTCTTGTGGATGTAACCAGTGTTTGTAATATTTTTCAAATGTCAAAGAAGTTGAGGTATGAGGTCATTTTAAAGAAATATGTTAAACTACTATTACTGTAAGGATTTCAAATTAGCAACACTTTTTTTGTTTTTTTGTTTTTTTTTTACAGAAATGTTGCTGTCTCTGCAAAAGACCTGCTTTGGTGTCATTGACCCTCTCCAAGAAAAATCCTGTTCATGAAACCAAAAGTGGTAATGAGCCATCTGATCTGATTGAAATTTATACTTGGTGCCATAATTAGCTGTTAATATGCAAACATAACTCATTGGTTTGAGGCTCACCAGTTTGAAGCTTCGACTCAAACATCCACATAATCTCTGGCTCACTTTTTGTCCTTACAGTGGCATTAGTTACCTAGTCTGGTTGCTTTTAGAGAAACATAGCACAGAAAACAGCATAGCACTGCTGAACACTTCAAAAACGTCAAACAATCCAAACGTCACTGTAGTGCATCTTCTCCCTTTTTAGTGATGAGAACTTTTTTTTTCTATATTTGCTCATTTTCAGATTTATACTGGCTAATTTTCATAGTGCACATAAACCTTGCATGGATCCATTTATAGTTTATAGGGTAGTTGTCTGTGGTGTGTGTGTCAATATCTGACTGTGTGTGTGTGTGTGTTTGGCATACATCTTTCGCCAAGGGCTATCTAAGGACCCAGGTCTAAGGACAAGGTCTTAATAAGCAGGAAGTGGAGGAAAGTGCTGATGTCAGCAGCATGCTGCAGTACACACAGTCTGGCCTGGGATGTATTTACGACAGAACAATCTATCTACTCCATATCTATGGTCTTGAGCCTGCATAATCATATCCACACTAATCTAAAAAGCCACCCATGTAGGAGCACAATCTATTTAGAAGCTGGATTTATTGTATCTAACTTGTCCCCTGGGGAGTTGTGTATATTTGTGTATTTCTGTTTGTTTGTGTCTGTATGCGAGCAAGTGTCAGTGCTTATCTCAAATCCCCTGTGTTCCAGACCTAGTTGGTGTAATTCAAGTAGATCTTTATCCGTTTTTCTCAGGCTCTCCGCCCACTAAAGAAAAAGTAAAACTACAATGATAGGGTCAGGGTCGTTTCCTCCTCCTAATGGCTACTAATAGGTTCTGTTCCAGATAATCTGGGTCTAATGATGTAGTTAGTGGCCTCTCACACTTGCTCTGGGTCAGGTCCACTGTTGGAGATTCTCTGGTCAATAAGAGTTTGTTGAGGGCATCCTGTCTGGTGGAACTTGGGCTCCAGTGTTGAAACAGCTTGTCGACCAGACAGAGAATGATATTATCCTTGCAGGATTTGGACGACACAACTACACCACCAACCCCCACAATTTAGAAATTTTCTTTTGGCACATATTGAGTTAGGTTCAACAACCAACCACAGCAACGGAAATGTCCAATCAGTCTACAATGTGCACTGAATAATTTGAAAGATGTCTCGTTATAAAATTCACTATAATTATTTATCCTAGATTAAATTACTGTGATTATCGTTCCAGACCAAAACTGCTTTCTAAATTTTCATTCAGGCTTTGTGATTGGCAACCAGTGCTGGGCTTATGCAACTTTAAATATACCAATGACTCCCCGTTTTTGAGTTATGTTTTCTTTGCAAGATTCACGTTAAGAATCTTAACATCATCATCAGACATTTTGAGATTTTCAGACTACTTTGTGTGCATTACAGCTCATCCAGTACTGACAGGGTCTTTATTTTACTGCAAGCAATTACTTTTTCATTAAATGATTAATAATATTAAATTATTTCTCTCCCTGTCAGACAATGATTTAGCTTTATGACTGAATTAACAGCTCTAAGCACGAAACATAGTAAGTGCAGTGTTAATTACTGACATTACTGACAGCTAAAACTAAAGATATAAGCACAAGATTAGTTATGCAGAAAGTCATTAATCCGTTTCATTAATACTAGTCAATAATATATTCTTCAAATTTGTGTATCAATAACGTATATACTTGCCAGCCTCCTGTGCATCTGCTCGTTAACATAAATAGCAAATCAGCAAATCACATGGTACCAACTCAGTTAATTTTGGCTTGTAGACATGGAGAAGACGACTTACTGAAGTTCAAACTGATCATCAGAATGAAGAAGAAAGGGGATTAAAGTGACTTTGAACATGGCATGGTTGATGGTCTGAGTATGTCAGAAACTGCTGATATACTGGGATTTTCACGCACAACCATCTCCAGGGTTTACAGAGAATGGTCTGAAGAAGAGAAAATAACCAGTGAGCAGCAGTTGTCTCGACCAAAATGTCTTGTTGATTTTGGAGGAAAATGAGAAGACTGGTTGAAGATGATACAAAAGCAACAGGAATTCAAATGACCACTGGTTCTAACCAAGATCTGTAGAATACCATTTTTTCACATACAGTATATTCAACCTTGAGCAGATGGGCTACATCAGCAAAATACCACACCAGGTGCCACTCCTGTCAGATAAGAACAAGAAACTGAGGCTACAATTTAAACAATTGGACAATAGAAAATTGGAAATATGTTGCCAAGTTTGATGAATCTCTATTTCAGCTCCACATTTAGATGGTAGGGTGAGAATTTTACATGGACCCTTCCTGCCTTGTTTCAATGATACAAGCTGGTGATGTAAATTGTATTATGTCTGGCTGAAATTATTTTGCACTGCAAAAATGCCTATTTGACAAAGAATGTGTCAAAACAGAAACGATGATTACCTAAATTCCATTAATCAAGAAAACCCAGGGCCAAAACTTGATCTACCCTCTACTTAAATTTAAGTTGGAGGAGCTTACAGTGTTAAGAATTAACTCAAAAGCCACTTTAAGGTTCATAAATAGATCCAGGGAACAAAGATATCATCAAGGTCAAGATGGGCCCTTTATTCTACCTGTCAGTTAAATCTGGAACCTTACCTTTCTGTATTTTTTTTCTTTCCCTTTTAGCTCAATTTTGTTTGTGACGCAGGTGTTGTATTGTTTTAGATTGATGAATCACTGCTGCTGCAGGAAACATAGCCTTTCTTTGTGCCAGCTCTCAAGCTCCAAATGAAACAGACAAAACACAGTACAGCATTCTTGCTCCATAAAGGAAGAGCGTGACCTGCTGTAGACATGGGAGCAAACAGTGGCAAAGTTTTGTAGCGCTTGAATGGTAAGAGTAGGCCACGGTGATTTATGAGCACCCTCTGAAAATGTGTCTCATGAACTAGTGTGTTTACACACTGAGTGTATGACTGTGTTGGTGTGTAATCAAGGCTATGCTCTACTTTTAAAGTCATGCCAACAAACATTCATTTCTATCCATCCAATGCTTCTTGATGGACTCAGGCAGATATGGAAACATGCAAACACACCCTGTCATCCCTAAAACATAGATTGCCTTGTGTAAGTATGTAGCCCTTGTTGTTTTAGGTTTCAAATTACTGTCTCAGTTTTCTCAGAAGGTTTGATGTGTAAAATCCACTTGATGTGTTTTCTGCATCGAATTTTTGCACAAAATTCTGTAAATGTTCAGAGAAGCATGAGTTTGTGTGTGTATGCATGTGTGTGTATGAAACTGATAGAGTGAGACAGAGAGTGGGCTGCTATTTAAAAAAAAACAACTTGAATTGATTGTCCTCTTCCCTGTAGCAAATGACCGTCAGATATTGGATTGGCCTGGAAATGTTATGTTGGTCCTTAAATCAGTCTCTCCTGTTTTTTCTGAGTAATGTACAGTGAACTAGTCATGTGTTTGAGTAATGCACCCTATGTATCACAACATAGTAGTTAGTTTCAGCTTTGGTCATTCATATCAGTGTAAGATGAATAGACCCTCTAGGAAAGTCAAAGCCTTATGAAATGAAAAAAAATAATAATGGTGAACAGCATAAATCATAACCCAATCTCTTCTTTGTTAACAGCACCATAGTTCCCAGGCTGGTTTCCATGCAACAAGGAATTTCAACTGTGCTGATGAGGCTGATAGTTAAAAAAAATACTAAGAACTTCAGCTGGCACTGACAGATAAAAGCCACTTTGCAGATCAATGCAAATGTAGCACACGATTAATTCAGACACTTACTGTAGGCCCTGTTCATATTTGGTATAAACCAGGAGCATCAAACATACCTCCTGTGGGTCAAAACCTGCTTGCTAGAGGGTCAGATAAATCTGGTCCATGGGATGAATTTAGTAAACAAACCTAAAGTTATAGTGTAAAATTAAGTACTTTAACTAACAGCTCTAGTTGTTCTCTTATTAAAGCTCTACAACATGTTAGATAACTTCCAAGTTTATAAATGTTTTTGTCAACATTCTTAGGCATGAATATCTGACGGTAAGCCAGGGCGGGATCAGTGTTAGCTTTGCACGCTTCATATTTAGTCTGGTCATGGAGCCGAGGTGAACATCTTCTGCATTGACTGCAGCTGGGAGCTGGGTGCTGCATGAGGACTGGGTCTCTTGTGTGTTCTTTTGGATGGGGGAGGGGCCTGTGGTAGCACCGGTAGCTCTTTGAGTAGATTAAACAACACATACTTTCACATCAATCTCCAAAAGTCTCCAATAACACCAGAAATATTAGCTAGATTTGTCGCTATTCGCCAGCAGACAATAACTTAATATACTAAAATACTGTCAGTAAAAATGTAAATGTGATGTACTTCACTTTGTAAGAATGTCTCAGAGTTGGGCTGAGAAGAAGATGAGACACATAGCAGTTGTTGCTGTGGTTGCTGCCTTACAAGTTGTCGTCACATTGATGGACTCATCCAAAATGCTGGAAATGCTTGATTCTTGCTGCCTGACACACAACACAAATGTTCACAAATTTTCTTCTTGTTATTCTTTAACCACTTTCTTATGTCCAATTTTCAAAGCAATCAGTCTAGACTAATATTTCTTTGAAGCTAGCCAATGACGGAGCACCAAATACTGTGATAACTTAAAGGTACAGTGTGTAAAAATGATTTTATTGAATCTATCATATATTAATGGCTAATTCTAAGACAATAAAAAAAAAAAATATTTTTAGGAAAGTGATTAGATACCAATATAAATACAGGTTTTAATGATATATTAAACACAACTTGCAAATATCTTGAGAACTAAGTTTTCTCACAGTGACATAAAGCATACACAGAAACAGTTAAACAATTGTAACTGAAAATTATATTCAAAAGTAAGAATAAAAAGGCTCGCTCCTGGATGGAGAGGGCTGATGGAGAGGGCTGATTTGTGAGTAGGGGTCCTTGTCCCTTGGGGTACACCCACCGCTCTAGGTCTGCTTACGGCCCTTAAAATATGACAGAAGATAAATGGCCTTATGGCTATAGCAAATAAAGCAGCCTAGCTCAGACTACAGCCCATCAAAACAGAGTTGCTGCTAGCTGTTTGGGTGCCCTAAGCACAACTCCTTTGTGCCCCCCACCCCTATTATTTTCCACTACAGTTGTCTTTATTTAAAAAAAAAAAACAAAAAAACAATATTCTCACTATCATTAGTTTCTTAGAGTAGTAGAGAACCAAACACTGTGTGTCATGTTGCAAAACTGGAAGAGATTCAATTAAAATTTTAATAAAATAACTAAATTACTTTAGAATTAAAAATGCCACCAAATTATTGTTTTAATTAAATAAGTTTTATGTCGGTCAAATTTGAGTTTGAGACAAAATAGGTGGGAATGGCCTCCGGTCAGTTTTCTTACTGCTTTTATCTGTTAACATAATTCATTTAATTCATGCTAAAATATTTGACTGATAATTTTCTACTCAAATATCATGTGCAGTTGAGCCATGGACAGCTGGTAAGTCACAGTCTTGTATTAAACTAGCTCATGTTCGTAAAACAACACAATGCAGAATTTTAAAAAGAAAAATCTAGCTGGCAGGTTTATACTCCACTCAAAACTGACGTAATAATTCCTCCATTAACCCCGAGCTTCACTGTCTCTCCATTCCTTTTTGTACTGTTCCTTTGTAACTTAGTTTTATTTATGACACTAATGGTGCATTCAAAGCTAAATGGGAAATTCTATTTTTCAACTTCAGATTGGAAAAAAACAATGAAGAATTCTCTTTGGAAGTCATGTTTCCTAGTCAGGAGATAAAACTTTAGACAAACACCTGGTTGAGAATCATTCCATTTATTCTTAAATTAACTGCATAACTGCTAATGAAAATTCAACATTAACAACAAAGAAAACAACAAGTGCAAAAGAGTCCTCTCTCTTGAAACAACACAAATGCAGCCTGAACTGAACATGAACTGGGATGGAGATGAAGAACTCTGAGCTGAGACTATCCAGTGGGAATCTGGACCACTCATTGAAAAAAAGAGATCTTATTTTTCCTAAGATATCTCCTTTGATGCATTTGCAACATATGATAATAAGTACTAAGTATTCAATTAAGGTTCTCTCCCAACCTAATTATGTTTCTTCTTATTTTCTGCTTCACCCTCCACTATCTATACTCTATCTCCAGGTACTATGTAGTCATTGTATTTATCTTCACAGAAAAAGATAAATGTGACATTTTTAGAATTATGTTATTTTGTTTGTGGTGGTAAGGTAAAGAAGATAAACTCCATTGTTCTGTCTGGCTGCAAGTACAATAGCATCCAGTGGACCTGGCTCAGTATTAAAATTAAAAATGAGCAAGTAGCAAGCTTGGCTTTGTCAAAAGGAAACAGTTTGTGTATAGGAATGGCTCTTAAGCTCACTAATTAACACTTAGAGCTTGTTTCTCTTTATTTGGATGGATCCAACCAGTTACCAGGCAACCAGTGGAGTTTCCCAAGGGACCAAGAAGTTGCTGGTGTGTTCAGGAGCATACACACAAAGAACTGACTGTGAAAAGGTTAAATGCTATTTTTACTTTCTTTTTTTCTTTTCTTTTTTTTTTTTTTTTGTAGTACAGATTAGACACAAGACATAACATTTTAATTAGCATACTCGTCAACATATCGGGTGCTGCATTGGTAGCACATTAGCGGAGAAGCAACTGCTATGATCCATATACTCAGGATGTAGCAATATACTGAGCTATAGCTTAGTGGCATTTCAGAACAGCTCATAGCTGTTCAACAAAATGCTGTGGTAATGAATAAACAACAAGCCGTCTGAGAATATGATTTTTCTGGGCACAATTATGGATGAACAGTGCAACAAAACCTGTGATATAATACTCCCAGCATACAAAGTTAAACCTATTGAAACTGTATACACAATAAGGAGCAAGTGTGCATGTTTGTGTGGAAGAAATGTGATGGCTGAGGGGACCCTAATCAGTACGAGTGTGATACTTGTGGTACATGTCTTTGATGGCAAGCACACCAGACCGCCCATTTACTCACGGTTAATCCCTCGGGTCTGAGTTTATACATTAATGCTCATTCATTCATTAGTGTGAGCTGCATGTCTGGATATAAGCCACTCTAGAGTTTTCTTTATCACCAGCTTCACATCACTTAGCCTGACACTAATATTGAGGTAGTAAATATTAGCAAAGGAAATGTCTCCCATCACTTAAAGAACATTTATCATAGACAAAAGATAAATGATCATTAGCAGGGTTATCAGCTTTTGCATGAGCAACACCCTGAAGTTAAGATCGAAAATCCTTATTGACAGAATATTATTGAATTGACCCAATTTAAAAAAAGACAAAAAAGAAGAGCTCACTTTCCTTCTAGGCATTAATATATCAATTTAAACCCTTAAAGCCCAAAACCTACTAACTTGTTTAGTTGTTTATTTAATCATTCAAATTTCCACCTTTATTAAGCAGCTGCTCTGCAACAATAATGCCAAAATGAACACTCTTGTGCTCCATTAGGAGGAGACCCCTGGTAAAATGTGGAAATGCAGCACAGATTGTATCTTTGTTATCAGTTCCCAAGACAGGGTGAAATTTGAAGAAATCCAGCCTAAATATAAAATCAAATCAAGTCACATTTTTATAGTGATGAGCCAGTACACACGGATGTTATTGAACATCTAAAAAAACTAACTAAAAATGCCCAACTGTGCTTTCCTTCATTTGTTGGAACACAAATGAAGGAGAGCAACGTTAAAAACCAGCTTAATCGTTGTATTAGCAAGCAGCGTCTTCACTATAATTGCTCAACTCTGCAAACTTTCAAAAACAGTGGCTCGTTGCATTTTTAATAATAGTGTCTTGTCAAAGTACAGGGATGAATTGAGTTAATAAAAGAAATTACTTGTTAAAATTCTGCTGGCAGTGTGTCATCCTTCCACATTGACACCCAAGCACAACTCTGTCCACAGTGGAGACACGATTGAAACCGTGTTGTGATAGTTAGACAAGCAATATTCCTCCACCCTGTCTGAGTTTGGCTTTCAAACACCCCTGTGTTTAATATTAACAGACCACAGCTCAGTTTGTCAAATAGTCTGAGATAACAGGACATACTATTTCTAATAATAAACATTTTTTTTAACTACGACTCCCTTCACTTCATTCTGATTCTAATCTAGAACTGATGAAAGCAACTTTACTATTTGTCAAAATGCAACAAAGAGTAAAAATCTCTCATCAGTGAGAGAAGCCTCCTTTAAAGTTTATCTTATCTGACCATATATTCACTTTATGCTGAAGAGATACTCATTTATACTGGGATGTGAAAACTTGAAATATTCTTCATATGTCTTTACACTTTCTTTCAAATTTGTGTTTAGATTTGTACAGTGTTGATTAGAAAACATTTTAGGTCAATGTCAGATGGAAAGCCATCCATAGTAAAATTCAAAACCAGATGTTTAGCCAATCTGTTACAGCCCCTTCAGATTAACATTAAGAGCTGCATGTCTGAGAGAAAATTTACTGTAGCATTGTTAGATCAGTGTGATGCACAGCATCCTCTCAGAAATGACCTCAACAACCTCATTTGTTCATGCAGGCCATAACAGCCCATAATTACCCTCTAAGAATACGTGACCTCTAGTGGTTGTGAAATCAACTGCAATTGAAGTGTCAAAATGATGTCCATTAACATAACAGTAGCAGTTCAGAAATAACATTATTTTAGTACTTCCCATGGTCATTTTCTTACCCTAAAGAAGTAGTTTTGATTTGGAACCTTAACAAAGTTGTTGCTTAAACTCTATCAAGAAATGACTATGTTGTTTTAAAAGGGTCTTAAAACATTTTAAGACCAGTCTTAAAAGACCTAGGGTTTGGGGTTGAATTAAGGTTTTCTGGTAGTTTATTCCAGATATCATCAAACTAAATGCAGATTCCCCTTGTTTTAACTGAGAATGGAAAGCAAACTTGATCCTGTGAAGACTTCATGGCTCACATTGGGTTAGTAGAACAGATGTTTTTTAGAGAGATTTGTAAAAAAGTCTGTTAGTCCAGCCTACTGCAAACAAATGTATGACAGGTTTTTCTAAATCATCCTGGGCCATCAGTCCCATTATTCTAAATATATTATACAGGTATTAAAAAGCTGCTTTGGATATCGCTTTAAAGGTGCACCAAGTAACAAAATCAAGGTCAATTACAGATAGATTTAGTGTGTGTTTCATTTGCTTTTCTATAATAACTCTCGTTTTCATTCTCTTAGAAAGAGCCATTTATATCTGTTTGCTGTGGGTCCACATACACGGCAGCTTCCATATTTGCGCCACCGTTTTTACTCAGTGTCTCTGAATGGACAAAGTTTGTGTGAAGTCAGAACCCTCTGGCTTTTAAAACTTCACTACTGGCTATGTTTGGTAGATATTAGAGCACCATTTGAGATAAGTAACATCTTAAAAGGAACATAGTGGAAGACAGTACATGGTACAACATTTTGAAGTAGTTACCTGGGGTGCAGTCATAGCTACACCTGACGTCACTGGATCCACTCACTGGAAGAATTTTGGCCACTGATGGCCACCGTCCATTTACAACCATGATTGACTTTTAAAGTATTTCTAAGCCAAAGTTTACCACTAGATGTCAGTAATTCTTTCACACTGTACCTTCAATATGACTATTAAAATTTTACTTAGAGCCTAAAATGAAAGATATCTGGCTTGATCTGCTATTGTTGACATTGATTTCAAAGACAGTTATTTCAGATTTATTTTCATTTAGTAAAAATTAATTCTGGCACATCTGATTATTGGTTTAACTAATTTTTGTAACTTGGGTTTTGTATGGGACCAGTGTCCCCTGATGAGTAATATAGAGCATAGCATATGTAGCATATATAGAGTGTTGTTAGCATAATTGTGATAAGATATTTAATTTATTTCCTTGATCCAAGTTAGTGGGAGCATGTAAATGTCGAACAATAGTGGACCCAAATTAGGCCTTGGGGAATTCTACATTTTATCTTTACGAAGATATTTAATTACCAAATAACACAATTTTTTCCTGTTTTTCAAGTAGGAAGGAAATGATACCATACATACTCCTAACTTTCTTCTTAAGAGGACTCTCTGGCATGTTAAAAGAAACACGTGTTACATTTTAGAAATGATCCTGTGAGTTACCCTCACTTGTAAGAGGGTTAAGGTAAAGGAATTTTTCATGTATCATATTGTATCTAAATATTGTACAGTACCACTCAAAATGCCGTGCAGCTTAGTCATAATAAAATGCAACACGACAAAGCTTCCACAGAATTCTTTAGCGACATGTGACCCCACCATCATTTTGCTTTTCATCAGTACAATAATCCAAAGCACAACTCCTGACAATGTAATAGCTGCCTGACATAACTTTAATGAATACCTCACCAAAATCCAGCTGGGAGCGCTTTTACAATATTGGAAAATTTTTCAAATGATTATCCTCATGAATTTGGGTAAAAAAAAAAGTGTACAAAGCAAAAGGTCAGCATTTTGATTGATATGAAATTTAAAGCAGACTGGGTTGCTGAGCTTCTTCTACATTCAGTACTTTAGCACGCTATTATAATTTAAAATATCATGCAAATCACATGCTTCTACATACTCATGATTCACAAAGACAAGAATATGGTTACAGCTATAATAGTTTATGCATTCTTAATGTCAACATGTGTGTTTCTAAAGATGGATGTGGCTGCAGAAATGCAAATGGCTTCACCAGAAATAAATTTTATAATACTTTTGTTCTTTTACTGGTGCATTTTTTGGGCCAGGAAGGAACAGATTGGATCATTGCATTATGTTTCACCATAAAGGTTTACATGCATTCTGCTCTGCTCCATTGGTATGGATGAGACATCAAGGAAAGAAAGAGATGGGTCAGCATTACTTAACGTAGCCATTTAAATGCACATTTGGTCTGTTTCTAATAAATGCACACATTGCCACATGCTCACATTCACATATTCCCTCCCACAACCACGTATAGTGTTTTGTCTTGTCTGCCATAACTTTGAGAAATAATCCTTTCACGATAGCCTTGTGTGTGTGTTTCTGAATGGTGGTGTTTGTGCATATAAATGTAAAAAATATGCGTGTGTGTATGTGTGTGTCTTCACATACTGTGAATGTCAGCACATCTTGTCAGACTGGCTAGGACTTCAGAAATGCAGGCACAAGCATATCTTATTTGGATTATGTATAAAACACTGATAGAGGCCGTCTGCTTGCATCAATCAGGAGAGCAAAAGGAACAGACAGAAGGAAGCAGAAAGACAGTGGTGGAGGGAGACGGAAAGAACAAGGTATGGGATGTGTGAGGTGGTAAAAGGAACTCAAGGTGCAGGGGCAGAACTGGCTGAAAGTCTTCAAGTAAAGAACTATTTAAAATATGCAGAGAGAAAGGATAGATTGGTGGAGAGATGGGAAATTTAAGATTCAAAGAGAGAGGAGGAAAGGAGTAAGGGAGATTAACAAAGGTAAGGTGGTGCATGAGAAATAGTGTACAGGGTGAGGGATTTATCAGAGAAATAAAGGGAGATGAAAGCAGGAAGAGGATGATGCAGAGCAATAGGAAGCAGGAGAAGTGAAAGGAGGGGTAGCCAACAGGGATTGATTGATGGGTTGTAGGCAGAGACAGGCCCTGCCATTTTCTAGAGCAGAACCACTTCAGCACTGGACACCCACCTGACGCTGCAGCCCTGGAGAACCTCATGCATGTCTTTGTGTCTGTGTGTGGGTGGGTGTGTACGTGTGTGCACATCTGGGCTAATGCAAAGCTGTCTTGTCACAGTGAGAGATACTGAAACGGGTCTGGGCAAAATGGTACCTCTGGAGATCATGTGTGCATGTGAAAATGTAAGTAAGTAATTTAGGAAATAAGTAAAGTTCATTCATTAAGTGCTTTTCACAGATAAAAATCACAGTTCTGTACACAAAAAAAGCTTTCCTGAATAAAATAGTTTCCAACTTCTTTTTGGTAAAAATGGTATATACATGAATCCGAGTGAGTGGCCATAACTTGTGGAGTCCCCCAGGGGTCAGTCCTTGGATCTCTTCTGTTCAACTTCTATATGCTCCCTTTGGGTAAAATATTACAGAACTATAGCATTAATTGTCAAAGTTATGCAGATGATTCACAACTTTATGTGTCTTTGTCACCAGATGACTGCAGCCCAATAGACTTATTGTGTCAGTGTCTGGAGCAAACAAACACCTGGATGAAGGAGAATTAATTGAAGATAAAACTGAGATTATTCTGTTTGGTAGCAAAGAGAAGAGGGTCAGCATTGGTAAACACCTGGCGACTCGGGCTCTTAAAATCACTGACCAAGTTCGTAACCTGGGAGTGTTGATAGACTCAGACCTGACTTTCAGCAGCCACATCAAAGCTGTCACTAAGACAGCTTTTTACCAGCTCAGAAACATCAACAGAATTAAAAGTCTAGTCTCCCAGAAAGACCAAGAGAAACTTATCCATGCATTCATCTCCAGTAGGCTGGATTACTGTAATGGTCTTTTAACAGGACTTCCTAAAAAGAGCATTAAACATCTGCAGCTCATCCTGCTAGAGTTTTAACCAGGACTAAGAGATCTGAACACATCACACCAGTTTTGAAATCTTTACACTGGCTTCCAATCAGTCACAGAATAGATTTTAAAACCCTTCTGCTTGTTTACAAATCCCAAAATGGTTTAGGCCCAGAATACATCTGTGATATGTTCAGAGAATATAAACCTAGCAGAGCTCTTAGATCCAAAGACTCTGGTCAACTAGTCCAGACCAGAGTCCAGACTAAACATGGAGAAGCAGCATTTAGCTGTTATGCTGCAAACAAATGGAACAAATTGCCAGTGGAGATTAAACTTTCCCCAAATGGAGACATTTTTAAATCCAGGTTAAAAACATTTCTTTTCTCATGCACCTATGCATGAAATCTGCATGTTAACTTTTTAAACTTATCTTGCTTTTAATCATTTTAATGTAATTTATTATTTTATTGTGATTATGTGTTGATTATGTGTTGATGCCTTTTACTGTTCTAAATATCTGTAATGTCTTTATTTTATGTAAATCACTTTCAATTGTCCCGTACATGAAATGTGCTATACAAATAAACTGCCTTGCCTTGCCTTACATCTACCATTTCGACTACTTTTTAAAAGAGTCCACAGCGTCGACCACACAGAGGGATAGGGGCAAGTCATTTTAGAGCATTGGAGGCTACAACCTGTAAACTAGGTCTACCCAGGTTTTAAAATGGGTCTTTTATCTGGCCTGAAGACTGAAGGGTGTGCCCTGATGAGTAGGGACACAGCAAGTCAGCAATATACTGACCATGTAAAGTAAAAACAAAAATTTTTAAGTCAATCGGAAATTTGACTGGAGCGCAATAAAGTCGATAAAATTGGGGTGATGTGGGCTGTTCTGGGCATATCTGTCAATAGTTTGGTGACAGAGTTCTGCACTAAATGAAGTCTGTTGAGAGTCACCTTATTGAAACAAGTGAAAACAGAATTACAATAATCAAAAGGAGATTAGATAAAAGCATGAATGATTATTTCAAGATCTGATTTTGACAACATTCTCATAACTTTAGAGTTCTCCAATTTTTGGTTAGCTGTCAAGAATGAGACAAGCCCAGAGCCCAGAAATGGTTTTTGTTCCGGTGAATCTTTTTTGGTTTCTATTTTTCTATTATTTATTTGAATTTGAAGACAGCAGGTTTTTGATGCAAGACATACATTTCAGGAGCACAAATAAAAAGTGAAACTATGAGAACAATACAACTGAACATAATTAGTGTAAAAGTAATAGGACACATTTTTAAAACCATGAATCTTTTTTTTTTTTGTTTCCCAAATTTCCCTGAGGGCTCTCTGAAGGGATTAATAAAGTATTTCTATTCTATTCTATTCTATCTGCTGACCAAGAGGCATCAGGTGCAACAAAAACAAAACAGGACCAAGGACAGAACCCTGTGCAACACCACAAGACAGGTTGGACACATCCGGCATTACATTGCTGATAAACACATTAAAAGTTCTTGCTTTTATATATGAGGAAAACCACTGGAGGAAAGATCCAGAAAACCCCATTTCTAAGTCAAGTCAATTTTATCAGTATACTGTGATCGTCAGTATCGAAAGCAGATGTTAAATCCAGCAAAATCAAAACTGTTTTATGACCCAAGTTTGCAGCCATCATCACATCACTGGAACCTTTCACTAGAGCAGTTTCAGCGGAGGGAATTTTTACAAAAACCTGATTGAAAATGATCATAGAAATCATGCTGCTCCATAAAGGACGTCTGCTGGCCTGCTGGTACCTTTGTCAAAATTTTGGAAACAAATGGTACTTTTAGTTTTTAGGCTCTGAGGGATCAATATTGGTCTTTTTTGAGGATGGGGTTTACCACAGCATGTTTGAAGTAGCTGGGGACTGTGCACATGTGCATGTGGGAGGAGACATGCTTTCTTAAATTAATCATATAATGTAAATAAGGTGCAATCAGTATATTTGCAGCAAAGGTTTGTACTTTGTGCCAAATAAATAACTGAGCATGACATGTAGCTGCCAGTACAGCGAGGCTGACATTCTATGAACTGTTTCCAGCTCCATATGCTTTGACTGAAGCATAGGTTGTATTTCTTGTAATCTGTACAATTGTTGCTGCTGAACATGAAGTTCTTTTGGAGAAGCCCTGCATACAGCTGCAATCCAAGATGAGCTGCAGTCCAGGTGACAGGAGACTCATTGTAGATAGTAGAAAGACAGGCCACCACAACAGCACCTGGCCAGCCTGCAGGTAGGAAAACACAACACAGGACAGCCTGGGGCCAGCTCACTCGCAACAACTTTCAAATTTAAATACTCTTTCTAGATCAGTGCATAGCACTGTTGTGAAGAACAAAATTTATTTTAAAATGGTAGCAACTTGCGTTTCAAACAAACGACTCCTCATCTCCTCACCCCTCATCTTGGGGCGGCAGTGGCTCAGGCGGTAGAGCAGGTCGTCCAATGATCGGAAGGTCGGCGGTTCGATTCCCGCTCCTGCAGTCATCTGTCGTTGTGTCCTTGGGCAAGACACTTAACCCTCCTTGCCTCCAGTGTTGGCATCGCTGGTGTATGAATGTGTGGATGAATGTTCGGTGATGGTCGGAGAGGCCGTAGGCGCAGACTGGCAGCCACGTTTCCGTCAGCTTGCCCCAGGGCAGCTGTGGCTACACACGTAGCTTACCATCACCAGGTATGAGTGAGGAGTGGATGAATAATGGATTCACACAATGTAAAGCGCTTTGGGTGCCTTGAAAAGCGCTATATAAATCTAATCCATTATTATTATTATTATTATCTCCCTTGTATCTGTTCTCCTGTCTGTTCCGTCTTCTTCTTCCCTCTCTATGTCCTGTCTCCTCACCTGTCTTTCCTGTTAAACTGGATCCAAAACATTTATAGTAAACATATCTATGCCTTCTTTAGTTCATCTTTATGTCCAACTACATTTCAGATTGGATCCACAGATATAAAGAAAGTGTGATTTATCCAGTAATACAAACATATGCTATATTGATACTGTAATTCTGCTTTGTACTTCTTGCTGTTAAATTGAGCCTACAGATCCATCTCGAAAAATAAAACACATATTTGCGGTTGATAGCAAACACTGGAATAAGGCCAGTCAGTTTGAGTTTGTTTTGAAAAATACATGGACATCTGTTCTTTCAAAGCTCACAATGACTGTTTTATTCCCAGTACTGACTATTTTAATGACACCTGGTCTATGTAACCATCTATTCTCCAGGAAGTGTAGTAGTATTTCTTATTTCATTACATATTTAATTGCCATTTTTAATACTACACTTTTCAATGAAATGGGATGCCTCAGTTTTATATTAGCAGGGAACTCCTTTTGTTTGAACTTCAGAATAAAAGCCTAAGCCTAGTGGACAGCTGTAAATGACTTTTCCAAAATTCACTGACAGTGCTACACCTCTCCAACAGCTCCCTTTCTTCTCCCTATGTACCTGGATTATACCTGGATTGTACCTGCCAGCAGCACCAAAAGACTCAGAGTAACATCTGTCTCACCTTAACAGCACATTTTTCCTTTCCTCTCCTCCTCTTTAGATCACCTCATCATAACCTCATCGACTCTGCTTCTGCTTTTTAGTCAGTTCTCTGATGTTTGCTGAGGTTTGTAGTCTTCTCACACACATCAAACATTGTGTTGTTGGGTTTGTTGGTGTTTCAGAATGATATGGTATAAAATAAGTTTTAGAATATTATTGGTATAGGAGGTATCAATATTTCAGTATTAGTCACACATCACTATTTACTCTTCTCCAATAACCATGAAGCTCAAAAGCATTTACTTCATGAATTTATTACGTACACAGCGGAAAAATACTGAGGTCCAGATCTCTGTGTCCTCAATGTTAAGTAGGCGTGGCCATAATGGGATGGATCATGCGTACACAGAATGCACTTTGGAGTCTGGCTTTCTGCAAGAAGTGCACAAAGTGTCATCCTGAAATATAGATATTATCCATTTCAAAATCCTTTTTGAAAATGTTTGAGGACAGATATAGAGGTTAAAGGATCCATACTTACCCACTGGTTTGACTAGATGTATACTTTGTCATTTGCAAGGGGTACAGAAGAAAGGGGCTATGTTATCATACAACTATTTTGTGAAAAATATCATGCAGACAGGAACTACTTTGCCTGTCTTACTAGAATCATGTGAAGTAGGGCTGTCTATGAACCATTTAGGTTAGCTACTGCACATCGTTTGTGTCCAATCACCTTAAATTAGTATTTTAGGGATTTGTAATCATTTGTAATGATTTCTGTGGTCGTTGGGTTGCTGTAGATGCATAAGTTTGATAAAAAAAAAGAAAAAATATTTTTCTATCTCGTTCTGATATTGTACCTACACCACCAGTGAAACGGTTGGACAAACTTACCCATTTGATTTAATGGTGAAGTGTGTCTAAACTTTTGACTGCTGCTGTATGTAAAGAAGCTTGCCTTGCTAAGATCTAAGAAAGAATTAAAGCTTGCAACAGCTGTTAAAGATATAGTGGTGATGAACCAAACCAAAGGGCCATTAATCCCTTTGGTTTGATTCAGAACTAATCCACTCTTGTCCCTGGCCAAATTTTTAAAAAATTTACAGCTACACAAGAGTACTCTAGAACACTATATATTGTGTAGTACTGGGCAACAATTAAAACTTTTATTTTAATTTATTGCATGATTTTCTGTGACGAATCACGATCAATCATATTGTTGCTAAATTCGATCATGATATCACAAAACGTCTTGAGCATCTTAGTCCCTAAAACGTCACCATCTTCTGTAAGTCTGAGGGGAACCACGGAGTCAGCTGTACTAAAAGAACAAAAAATAAATTGCTTTCCCGATATTCTACATGTTAATCAAGACGAGTCATTATATGTCACTTTTTTTTGTGAGGTAGCAGAAATTGCAGCTCCTATAAACAGCTTAGTCAGTGTTAGAGGGACAATGTTTAATCAAAAAAAAAAAAACAGAGAATAAAACACACAGCAAGATGAGTTGATGATTAACATAAAAGATAAATCCAATGAAGATCTTTCTCTTTTGATGTGCACTTTCTCCTTGAGAGAAAAAAAAGCCTTGTTAAATATTTTTAAAAAGGACTAATGGGAATTGCAGTGCTTTTGTATTTTGATCAAAATGAAAGTTAATGTGCAACAACAAATGAAAGGGAAAAGAGAAAGATGGGAGGGTAAAGAAAAGTGCCCTTTCATAGCTAAATTAAAATTTTAAGCGCTGCTAAATGCAATTCTGTGCCCACCCGTTGAGCAGGCATTTCTGTAAGTAATTATGTCCTGACCCTTTATGAACTATGTTAAAACCTTCATTTTTATTCTGTCTTGCTTCACTTCTTCATCCCCCACCTACTACACCTCCACCACCCCTGGAGCCCAGCCTCTACCTTCTTCATCCTCTTTCTTTTGGCAGAGGTCACTCATAAAGACAGCTTCATTTTTATTCATGTGCCCATTCACGTGAAGAACTCTGAATCCATTTCTTGGAAAAGGCAGCTTTTGTGTTTTGGTAATTACTCAGGCAAACACAGATGTCAACATTACTGTGGCAATGACTGTCAGCATAACTCTGTGGTAATGAGCCATTTTTCCAGGTGACAAAAAGGAGATCTTCAGAAATGCGCACAATGCTGAATACACATCATCTTTATATTAAAAAAAAGACAACATACATCCATGGCATATAAAACATTACAGAGTTCTGAGTTTAAAATATTAGCAGCAAATATTCTTAAACAGACATTTATAGCTGGGGTAGAGGTTAACTTTCATCATTCATGCATCAGCATATGCTACAGCATTTATCATATCAAATTAGGTTTAAGGAAAAGGACTGAGGTGTTTTTAAAAGCTATAATCTACACTGGGTGGTCAAAGAGTAGTGTCTGCAAAACTCATTGCATTATGAAGAGATGAATATGGGGAAATATATCTATATTTACATTCATCTAGACAATAAAATCCGGACACTGTGGCGATCACAATAGGGAAAGATTTAGGGAGAGAAATCAACATTAAGTTACTAAAACTTGGTTTTTATTATGAAAATCTACTCTCTCTGGCATGTAATGGTTATGCAATTTGGAATACAATATGATGGAATAACCAGGTCACTCTGTATATTCAGGTAGTCAGCTGACCTCATTCCTTGGACACATAATGATGCTGAACCTAGACCTGACCAACTGCAGCAATCCCAGATCACAGGCTGCCCCCACAGGCCCTAGGCATGATGGCAGCATCATATCTTCTGCTTCTCTTCTTACCCTGACGCTCCCCTCACTCTGAAACAGGGTAAATCTGGACTCATCAGACCACATGACTTTCCACGCTCCACAGTCCAATATTTATGTTCCATAGCAAACTAAAGCCTTTTTCTCTGGTTAGGCTCACTGATTAGTGGTTTTCTTATGGCTACACAGCTGTTCAGTCCCGATCCCGTTAGTTCCCTTATCATTGTTCATGTGGCAATGTTCTTACTTTCACTATTAAACAAAAATCTAAGTTCTACTGATGTTTTTCTTTAAATTTTATTTCACGAAATGTTTAAGTGATTGCCGATCACCATCATTCAGGATGTTTTTTCCAACCACATTTCTTTCTGGAAGACAATGGTTCTCCACTATCCTTCCAGTTTATAATTTTTTTAACTGTGTTGAACAGTTCTTAATTTAATTTTTTGGTATCTTCTGCATCTCCTGATGTTTTCTCTGCTTGATCACAATACTTTGACCCTTCTCAAACAGACTGATATATCTTTCATGACCACAGGATGGGGCTTTCGCCATGGTTGTTTAAGAAATGTGAAGCTACTCAATGAATCAGTTGGAGTTAAGTAACTTGTTGAAGCTAAAAGATAATCACCCACGCAGTAGTTACCCAATAGGAGGCTCGTACCTTTTTATGGCCAGGCAGTGTATTTTACTGACTTGAATGCAATATTTCAACATGGTACAATGCTGAAGCTGAATAACAGCATTACAGATGATCAACAGCAGATCTGTCTGCAGAAAAGATTAAAACCTTAAACTTTATTACATCCAACTGTAAAGTGAAGGACAAGCTGACAAGTGAATGACTCTCACAAATGACACAGTAGGTGTCCAGCTCATTGAAAGTGACATTGAGGTGTTAGCTAAATAGGCTTACTCCAACATGAAACTCAACACATTATATAATCCATTTGAACAGTGTCGATGATTGAACTCTTTGCACAATGAATAGCCTGCAGACACAAAATTGCTGTTTAAACACATAATACCTAATAAATACTTATTTTTCCTGTATTTTATTGAAAATTGTAAAGTATTGAGCATTTTTGTGGTTCTTGAAATCAAGTTTAGAAATTTTCTACTTTGACAAGTGCATTGCAGCTCACTACACTCAAATACAACATTATTTAATTTACACAAACAGCAGAGAAAATAACTAAATACGCAAACGGAAGCAAAAACTCGAGCTCTCTGCCAGATGATTGTCTCTTATTAGACTGTCTCCTCTTCTGGATAACCCTTTTTCCAGAGAGATAACACTGTAATGCCACTAAAATTTACCTTAATATACCCTCACCTACACTGAACCAAGCAAAGTAGGTTTAACAGGCGAATTGGATTGTCCTATTACTCTCAGGGCAATCTGAAAGTGCATGTAAGCCCTTTATTTATACTAGTTTATGATATGCATCCAAAGAAGAGATTATAAAATATGTTAAGAGTTTTAAAAAATGCCCCTGTTTTTAGCAAACATTAATAAATTAATAAGCTCATGTGCTTGGTTAGAAATTGTGCTTAAAAGCCCAATTATAATATCAGCAGTGGAAGTTCAGTGTCTCTTGTCATGATGGTTTTTCCTTTTCCTTCACTTAAACTTGTCAGATGTTGATTTGACACTGTTACTGCTTCTTGACTTTTACAATCCCCCAGTTGCTTTTGTACCTTTTACACATGATCATGACGGAGGAAAAAATCCTCAATGTTTGCACCAAAAGGCCGTGTAAACAGTGGTTGTGATATTCCTTTAATTAACGTTCTGTACATGTAAGGATACACTTGGTTGCCTTGTTATCAGGTTCAGCTTTTCTAGTGTCAGGTTGGACCACCTTCAGAATTGCTTTAATTCTTGGTGTCTTGGATTCAATCAGGTGTTGGAAACATTCCTCAGAGACACAATAGCATCACATTGTTGCTTCACATTTGTCAGCTGTACATCCATGATGAGAATCTCCTGTTCCACCACATGCCAAAGCTGCTCTATTGCTCTATCTGACGACTGTGGAGGACATTGAAGTAGAGTGAACTCATTGTCATGTTTAAGAAAGCAGTTGGAGAAGATTTTAACTTTGTGGTGGTGCATTATCCTGCTGGAAGTAACCATCAGAAGATGCTACACTGTGATCATAAAGAGATGGGTGTGGTAAGCAACAATACTCAGGTAGGCTGTGGGGTTTAAATAATGGTTCATTTGTACAAAGGAGGCCGATGTGTCCATGCTTTCATTATGTTTCCACTAAATCCTGACCCCACCGTCCGACTGAAATGGAGGCTCATCAGACCAGGCAATGTTTTTCCATCTTCTATTGTCCAGTTTTGGTGAGTCTGTGTGAATTGTAGCCTCAGTTTCCTGTTCTTAGCTGACAGGAGTGGCACCTGGTGCGGTCTTCTGCTGCTGTAGACCATCTGCTTCAAGATTGAACGTGTTGTGTGTTCAGAGATGCTATACTGCAGACCTTGGTTGGAACCACGCTTTTTTGTCATCTCAACCAATCTGCCCATTCTCCTTTGACCTCCGGCATCAACAAGGCATCATTATCCAGACAACTGCCTCTTATTGAATATTTTATATTTTTGGACATTTTCTGTAAACCATAAAGATGATTTTGAGTGAAAATTCCTTCTTTCTCATTCTGATTTCTCAGTTTGAGCCTCAGCCTTATGTAGTCATGTAGTCATGTAGACCTGGATAAGTTGCCTTAACCAGGTCTAAATGACTAAATACACTGAATTGCTGCCATGTGATTGGCTGATATTTGTGTTATCAAGCAAGTGAAAAAGTGTACCCAATAAAGTGGTTGGTGACTGTTAAAAGTTAAAAGTCTGAACCCACTTTAACCATCAGATTTATGTGTCTAGACTTTTCACTGGTACTGTATACATGTGTGTGTCTGTGTTTGCAGCCAAACTCAATGAATTACTTGGCAAAACAACACTTAGATTACCTAATTTACCCTGAAGTGAGAGCTCTTTTGAATGTCTGGTGCTTTGTAAATCTCACATCTTGCTCTCAAATACAAATATTTCTCTATATAATCCTTCTTATATATACATGCTCTATGCTCAGCAATGGTCAAATACATTTGTTAAAACAGCCAGCAAAGTGTGACTAAACATAGTATCATGGACACGAGGCTGTTTAATTATCAAACAGGTGAAAAACAAACAAACAAACAAAAAAATAAACAATAAACACCTTTGACAAAGTATTATTAAATTCTCCATCTATCTCAAAATCTCTATTCGGCAGTTAGGGTTTAATGTGAGGGATGTAAATGTAATTGTTTAGAATGCAATTATATTTGTCAGCCTAAGCTAACGTTGCCACAAGCATTCAATTATGACCAAGTGTCAAAAGTTCCACTCCCATAATTCAGAACCAATTCAAATCCAGTTTAACTAACAACTTGATGAAACAAGGCATGTTAGTGTCAATGAAATGCAACAGTATTTCCAACTAAACATGTTTATTATTTAATCAATGTAGAAGCTTACAACAAGAATTGAGGATGAACTCAAAGAAAACCACAAAGAAATGTGATGAGAAAGAGATTGATGGATAGATAGATACTTTCATTAATCTAGAAACTGGGAAATTAGGGGTAAAGAGAAAAGAGGGTTCACAAGAAAAAAATTAATAATATTAACAATTAAAAAAATATACTAAGGATATAAAAGAAAAAATGTAAGAAGAGGAAAAAAGATAAAGGGGAAAGGATAGATAGATAGAGCTGTTGGCAACAAAGTCTAAATCCACGAATCCCTTCCTGCAGATTTATTATAGGAAAGGCAGGCTTGTTACAGGCTTCTGTGCTTCTTGCTTTACAGAGCAAATAAAAGGCAGACATAATTAAGACTACCAAAGGTATAAATCTTGTATGTGAATGGCCCATTGCACACATCGACCGTGCAAGTAATTTACATGGCCCTTTGAGAATTTGCCATAGAGTTTTCTACAACACTCAGAAAGGTAATGGTAAGAGAGAGCTCAAGTGAAGTAAAAGGAAAAATATACAATATATAGAAGCCACACAGTGCAGAGTGTACTTAAAAGCTGTGCATCAGAAATGACAAGTTTTCATGAACATTTCAATGATTTTTTTATACATACTACATATATACACGAGTGAGTGTGGAAATAAGGTTCACTGATACTCATGAAAGCTTAAATCTAAATTAAGCTGAATTATTTCTGTATATCAGTGAAGCACAAACTCTGTAGTAATTTCTGACGAAATTATTTAAAGAAACAGTTCTAAATCAGAAAAAGATAATAATATGTCATAAATACATCCATAGCAGTCTATTGGCTGATTTGAAGCAAATTTTCCATTTTTAAATGAAAGACATTTATACTTTCCTCAAATTAAATTGTGAGCCTGTAACTTTAAATGGACTAGCACATGGGTGTCAGTCCTCAAGGTTTCCTGCTGCAGCACACCTGAATCAGATCGATGAGTCAACATGTTTAGGCAGAACTTGACAACAAGCTGTTGAGGAGAGCCATTTAATTTGAATCCGGTGTGGTGAAGCAGGGAGACATCTAAAACCTGAAGGATTGCGGCCCTCAAGCTGGGCACTATACCGTATAACAAAATGTACAACCTAATTTCTGCATCAGTATTTGAAACAGATGTCTCCATAGAAACAATTAGGGGTTTAACACTAGATCAGCCAAGGTGCAAAAAAAAACTCCTAGCGCCTATATAGCTTGAAGGAAGTTTCTGCTGCAGATGGCAAAGGAACTTCAAGTGAATTTTATAGAAGGGAAACAGACATGGCAGGTGAAACAAGGTGGACCACAGAACTGTTCAAAGCTGCAGTGAGTCAAAAAGGTGGTGAAGCCATGCATGTAGAAGCTGCAACAAGAACAAAACCTCCGACAGCTGCAGCAGATGCTGCATAGCTCTGTGCAGGAATTGAGCCAGGGACAATGACGTCATCTGCTCTGGAATAAAAATAATTGCATTAAACTCATGTTCTTGCTTTCATATTGGACATGCTGCTTATTTTTTTCATGTTGTCTTTTGTGTTCTGTTTCACTTTATTTCATCCATATTGATTTCCATTTACTACAAGTATATAAAAATGAAATAAATAAAAGGGAAAAATGTCATGAATATTGTCTTTCTAATGTAAAATGAAATATTGGAGCATGATATACATGATGTATATATATATATATATATATATATATATACATATATATATATGTAACATATTATGGTCAAGTTTTGTTTGTGGTCTTTCCTCTCTTTGTGGCCTCAACTAGCATCATACAGCAATATTTAGAGTTCAGTTCAACAGCTTTAGTCATCTCCAGCTTTTTAAAGTGAATGCAAACACACAAATCACAGTACAAAATGAAATAATGGTCAACAGTTGTATTAAATACAAGATCATGATTTCATCAAACAATATCATCTTGGGCATAAGTCCACACAGCTTTTTCAGTACTTGGTTGAGCCAAAGAGCTGGAAAAATCTTTCTAACTCACTCTGTTGAGTAGAAGAGTTAAGCTGAGTGTGGAAATGCTTTAGTCTTTAGCTTGCTTTTAAAAGTGGATAAGGACTCTGCGGATCAGATGGAGTTAGGTAGATCGTTCCACCAAAGAGGGACAACAGAGGAAAAGAGTCTAGCTACTGATTTCGCTCCACGTTGTGTTGGGAGCGCTAGGCGTTTTTCGCTGGCAGAGCATAACTGTCAAGAGGGAGTGTAGCTCTGGATTAAGGAGTGGAGGTAGACCAGAGCCGTTTGGGTTATTGTTTTGTAAGTCAGAAGCAGAGCTTTGAATTTGATGTATGCTGCAACTGGATGCCAATGAAGAGCGATTAGCAACAGAGTGACATGAGCTCTTTTGGGCTGGTTGAAGACCAGACATGCTGGACCAGGAGCTGTGTCGTGTGTTCAGTCAGGTAGGGTCTGATCCTCCTGATGTTGCAGAGAGCAAATCGGCAAGATCGAGCAACCGAGGCAACGTGGTCGTTAAAGATCAGCTGGTTGTCTATCATGACACCAAGATTCCTGGTAGAAGACATAGGCACAATCATGATAGAGTCAAGCTGCATGCTAATCTGTGGCAGTAAGGAAGGATTGGCTGGAAAGACAGTAAGCTCGGTCTTGGACAGATTTAGCTGAAGGTGGCGATCCTTCATCCATGAGGAGATATCAGCAAGGCATGCTGATATTCGCATTGAGACGGTTGTGTCGTCAGGTGGGAAAGAAAGGAAAAGCTGAGTGTCATCTGCATAGCAGTGGTAGGAGAAACCATGAGCGTTGATGACTGCACTGAGTGAGGAGGTGTATAGTGAAAAGAGAAGAGGGCCAAGCACTGAGCCCTGAGGCTCCCCTGTTGTCTTCCTGTGAGGTAGGACAAAAACCACGAGAGGAGAGATCCCTTTGATGCCAAGCTCTGAGAGTGTGGAGAACAGTATATGATAGTGGACCATGTCAAAGGCAGTGGACAGGTCCAGCAGAATAAGGACTGAGGATTGACCAGCGGATCTGGCAAGCCATATGGAATCAGTAACTGACAGGAAATCAGTTTTAGTAGAGTGGCCTTGCCTATAGCCAGATTGATATGGATCAAACAGGTTGTTGTCTTGGAGGAACTGTAAGACCTGGCTGAATATGGTACGCTCTAGTAGTTTAGACATGAATGGAAGCAGTCAAACCAGCCGGTAGTTTTCAACCAGGGCTGGGTTGAGTGTGGGTTTCTTTAGCAGTGGGGTAACCTGAGCTTGCTTAAAAGCAGTGGGAAAGACACCGGATTAAAGAGAGGAGTTGATAATATGGGTTACTGCAGTTTAGATTGTAGGTAAAATGCTCTGCAGGATGTCAGAGGGAACAGGATCAAGAGGATAGGTCGTGGGTTTTGAGTTGACCTGAAGTTTAGAGACTTCATCCTCATTTAGAAAGCGGAAAGAGCAGAATGAGGCACCAGTAGCTGGTTTGGTAAGGCTGAGTTGGTCAGGCTCAGTGGATTGGTGACTGATGGTAGCGACCTTTTCAGTGAAGTAGGAAGCAAACATTTCTGCAGTCAGCACAGTGGGAGGCTGAGCAGGTGGTGGAGATAGAAGAGAGTTAAACACCATGAACAGTTGTCATGTGTTGGGAGCATTGCGGCTCTTGTTCTAATAAAAGGCTATCTTGGCTACCTTTAAAATTCAATTTCAAGTTTTTGATTTGTGCCATTTTCTTTCTGCAGCCCTGAGATCGGCTCTGTGCTCCTTCAAAACCTCTGTGAGCCATGGACTGGGAGGATTTTGTCTAGCTGGTTTTGACACCAGAGGACAGAGTTTGTCCAGAGAGGAGGCGAGAGAGGAGCAGAGTGTTTCTGTAGCAGAAGAGTTAACAGACAGTAAGGAGAAGTCTGAGTGTGAAGGGAGGATAGAGTAAACCTCATCAGACAGCTGTGTAGGTCTGGGGGATCTCAAGTTTCTGTGGTAGGACACCATTTTTGGAGCCGCTTGAGTGACATGAGGAAGGAAGACAGAGAATTTAACCAGGAAGTGGTCTGAGAGGTGCAGTGGGGTGACCGACAGGTTGGCCGTGGAGCAGTTTCTGGTCAGTGCCAAGCCAAGAGTATTGCCAGCTTTGTGTGTTGGATGTGTCTGTACCAGCTTGAGATTGAAAGAGTAGATGAGAGCCAGAAAGACAGTTGCCTGTGGTTTGCCAATGTGAGTGTTTATGTCTCCCATGACAATTAGTGGTGTGCCATCATCAGGAATGTCAAAAAAATCAATCTGGCCCTTTATAGGTGAATTTTATCTTGTGGGTCTCTAGAATCTAAATTCAAGCTGTTTCATATGTATATTGAAATATTTCCTTGATTATAGTGTGAATACATTTTATCTTTTTATGAGAAATTATTTCGTTTTTTCATTTTACATCACATATATTTCCATTTTCCTCGTGGCCTTCAGTGAAACTCCACTTGTATTAGAAATAAAACAATAAAAAAAATGTCTATATATTTTTATATCAAAATTTAGATTTTTTTAGTAATGATTTTCTTTTTTTTTTTTTTTGATAAATGGATGATTATTTATTTAAATAACACAATTTAGTTCTGTACCTGAGTAACAGCCCCGTTATACAAACTCCTGCTATAAAAATAATGGTGTGATCCATATAAAGATCAGGAAATTACATCATTGAAATCTTTTCAAAAACAGTGGCTACCTTCTTTTACCAGATTTTGGGCTATTGGTCTGTCTGTCTGTCTGTCTGTCTGTCTGTTAGCAACATAACTCAAAAAGTTATGGACAGATTTTGATTAAATTGAAACCCATTGAAACTCAGTGACAACTCCTTTTCTTTTTTCCTTAGTACACCTGTCATGAGGTTTTTAAAGACATATGTGATCAGAATAGGTCTGGTTCTGATGTGTGAAACCACAGTGCCACTATTTAATTTACAAATGTCAGTTTATAATGTGTTTTTGTAGTTTCCATTGTTTTTCGTTTTGAGTTAATATTCAGTTTAACTGCTATTTATATCTATGGTCCTTCTTCTGGTTACATAATAAAATACAATGTTTATAAAAAAATGTTGTAAATTTGAAAAACAAAAATAAAACTAATATATATATATATATATATATATATATATATATGTTATGCTGTGTTTGTCCTTTTAGCTCCATTACAATGTTTAAACCTGTTATCCCAGTCTGAACCCTATTACACGTAAATATTAATACATTTACTTTTAATGTATGTAAAAAGCTGTTGAATATTTCTTGATTTTAATCTGAAATATTTAAAGATATGATAAGATTTTTCATTTAGCTTTAAATCCTGTTAAAATACATTTTGACGACAAAGACTATTGTTACAAAAAGGGCCATTTCAGGATGCAGAATGGCAAAAAATGGGAAATTTTATGTCATTTTTCTGTTTGCAATTATTCATCTAATATGAGGGACATCTGTTTAATATAAAAATGTTGACTTCTTCAGAAATAAATGTTAGAGGGGATTGAAGAATAACTCACATCATTAAATAATGGCCGATAGTAATCGGGATTTCATGCCTGAGGTGGAAACTGTGTTTTTCCGATAGTTAAATGTGTCCTAAATGGTATAGTATAAATGGTATAATGGATCACTGGGGATAGAAACATCTAGTCATTTTTAAAAAATCTTTAAGTAATACATTCTGGTAAATAAAATAAATGAAAATGTTGAAGTCCAATTTGTCCTGTTCTCATGGAATGACTCATCTTGAGCACTTCAGTGGTTTGCAATGTTACCAGCTGTAACTATGGTAAAATTTCCATTTTTTTACCTTTCAATCTACATTGTACCAGCATGTTGTCAGAGGAATCCTGTAAAGCCCCACAGGAGCTGCTAAGGTCAAATATCTGCAAATTGAAGCAACGCTTCTGCAGGACATGGGCACTGACAATGGGAAATTATTGGACATTTTGTTTTGTTCTTTCCGAATTAGTTTCATGCTGAAAAAGTAATTACGCCAATTGTAAAAGTACAAAAGAGGAAAAGGAAAAAAAAAGGTAAAGGCATTTAGTAGTACTACATGCTATCCTTGTGAATTGTTAAGCACAATCAATCTGAGCTGTGCTGAAAGACTGAACTTCTTTTCATCATGGCAAGAAAAATTTCAACCTTTGCAAAGGTTGTCCATGAGATTTAGATTTCTTTTCAAATGATTAAAACCCCAAATATACAAAACAGTCCCAGTGTCACAGCATTAGCAGCCATGCTCATAACTCGTCTGTGTAGCAGGACTGCTTCTCCAGTGGGAAAACTTAAGCTGTTCAGAAGGTCCAGGAGAGAAACTACATCTTTACCCTTACTACAGGTGTTAACACATTCGTTTGAAGATGGTCTTAATTGGGAGTTGGGGTGGTTGTGGTAGTCAGGAAGGTAACAGCCCATCGTTTGAAACCCCCTCCCCCAGCTCACCCCTCCCTGGTTTGAGGAGGTGTAAAGAGGAGAGAAGAGAGGTTTAATTGATCCCCCAGTGGTGTATGTTGCTTGGCATTCCTCTCAGATAAGGTGGGAAGATGTGATGCAGGACTAGCATACCCTCTGAAGTCAGGCATCACTAGACACAAGAGTCAAAATTTTCTACTTCTTTTTCAGTCTTTAAAATAGACGCTTCACTTTTCATTGCTTTAGCAAAATTTGTTTTCTTGCACTGAGATTAGTTTAAACACTCAGGTTTGACAGATACAGTTTAAATATGACAGCCATTTGTTTTAAGACAGAACTGACATACTTATGAAGCGGTTCTCTTTAAAATATATCACCTACACTGTAAAAAGTGAAGATGCAACATTCAACTAGACATAAAATACTGACATAATCTAAAATCTAAAACTTTTACATTTAACAGTTGGCTGCATCAGTAAGAAAAGATACAGATATGTTAGAGATATAAATAAAGGTTTGTTTTTACTAAAAGTGCAAGGCTTAAAGTCTGATATGTGGATGCCTCATGTTTGTGTGGAAGATATGGAGACATAAGGGGGGACTGTTAGTACTGAAAACAAAACATCAATGTCAAATTTGTTTAGGAAATGTGTTTTTGCAACCTGTGACAGGCACTTTCAAAGTCACTTTCTATTTAAATTCTTAGACTGGCAAACCAGTTTGCATGGAAATGTGCTCTCTTGACACTTGCTATTTCATGCATTAATTCTTGCACGGCTGTAACACACACACTTCCATCTTTTTTTTCCTTTAAACATAGTCAGGAACACAGCAATGTACATTGTTGATGTATGAATCATCACATTAAGTTCTTTACTACCCCGGCATACACGTGTCGGCGCCTTGCTATTTCCCTATTCTCCACAGAACTCTAATCGTCCATTTAAGTTCCCCATTGAAGGGAAAAATTCACTGTTTTTTTCTATCAAAGCCAAAATCAAACGAGTGAAGGAAGAATCTGTTCCGGTGGGGATTGCATCCATGTGAAATTCCATCATTACATCTTGCCTGGTCTCAGCGGTTCACGTAAAAAAAAAAATAAATAAATAAATAAAAAATAAAATCCTATTACAGGGTGAGACAGAAATAACTAAAACACCTCTTCCCTGTTTTTTTTCCTTTCAACTCACACCTTCTCATTATTTTCTGCTTCATTCTTTCAACCACTTGTCAAAACTTTTCCAGATGGCTGCATTTTTACCTCTCTTAGCTCTGCTTCTTGGTTTTATCTCTATTTGCTTTCGTATCGGAAATCATATCAAATTCCTATATCAAATTCCTATGCCCCATCTCAATACATCTCCCTATGCCCCATCTCAACACACAAATACCTTTTCTCTGCCTTCTCTTCACTTCACTTGTCCTTCAACAACTGTATTTCTAACTGAAGCTTGGGTTAGATTTTGACCTTGAGTGCAAATGCTGCAAACATTACAGAGAACACATATGAATCAATTCATGTCTGCATGGTATTCCCTGTTCTCAGAAAAAAGTCCAAACTACTCCTGCTCATTCACTCCTGTTGTATAAACAAATTTCTCAGTGTAATGTCCAAGTGCTGCCATTAGAGAACAGAGGTAGAGGGGGGGGGATTACATGGTTTGTAGTGGTTTGTTTACCATGTCTACTTTACAACGCGCTTGAGGCAGTCATAATGTAATCTATGCACATTTCCCAACACTTGACGCATGCGCTGATGCTCACAGGTGCACACACGCTCAATATACTGTCAGTGAAAATAATAAACGGATCAAAGAGGAGATGGATTAGAAAGACAGCCACAACTTTCTAATTAAAGAGAAGCTGGAATTTTAATCAGGCATCTGATGGGCATGTGCAACTTTGCAACTTTAATGTATGACTCAGAAATTCCAGAAAGGGTCATGCACATTTTTCTCATCGAATGCCTTTCATATTTATGTTTTACTGCAAAGTTGTACCTAATTACTGCAATTTTATGTGTCAAAAATTCAAATCTGTCTGTCTCTGTCTGTCTGTCCGTCCATCCGTCTGTTTGTGTAGGATTCTAACCATTTGATTCTCATGATAATTATATTTGTATTTTGGTGCACTGCAGGAACATCCTTGACTTTAGGTTTTGTACCTTTTTCTGTTATAACTATCCTGTAAACAAGCACTGTACTTGAAAAGCTTTTAAGTGCCACAGTTGTTTGAGCAATTGTTGCTCATTGTATGTCATTGTTCATGAGGGTACATCAAGTGTATGTGGACACATATATAAGTGCATGGGTGCTCATATTCGTGTGCTCTATTTATAGCAAACTTGCACTTTATTACACAGTCAGATTATGCCTGTGTTTATCAGTAGCATGATTAATGGACTGCGTCGAATGGAGGCAGAGAGCACTAAGGATTCATTTGGGTTCCTGACAATTCTTTATGTATATGCTGTAAATTATGGTCCCTCTACAAAATGTAGGGGTATTATTGAAAAGGACGCTTCCACTCTGAGCATTAGTAATAGCTATGGTGTGTGTGTGTAAGTGTGTAAGATCTATGTGTCCAAGAAGCTTTTTGTTCATCTCTTAGTGTGTGTGTAAAATGATGGTAGTGTGGGAGGAGCACATGCATTTTTAAATTGAAAACATGACACACCCGCTGTGATGATTTAGTACTGGCTCAGAGAAGTGTTTGGAACAGTGAATATGGCCTTCGAACACTAGAGTGGAGAGCGAGCGCCGCAGTGTTATTTAGCACTGTAGCTGCCTCTCCAAGAGAGGCACTCAATACTAAGAGTTTCCTGCATGCCAAGGCTTCTCACACAGAAATTTGAACAATTTTATTCAGCCCTTTATTAAGGCACTCCATCAATATGTCCTTGGAAGTTTTTGAATAGTGTAGCCTTAAGAGGCCTTGAACCACTTCATGGCTAATGTCAGAACCAATGCTGTTTGAGTCATTGTAGCCCAAATAAATAGATGCTTTGAGGTGAGAATACATTTTTTTCTACTTTCTGACTGTTAAGGAATGAAGCTTTATACAAATGTTTTAAATTAGCTGTATTGTGCAGAATTTACACAAAAACGTGTAAGTGTACAAAAAACTGATTGCTAGAAGATGCCTTTTAATTTGGGTTGTTCTTGACTGTTCCAACCATTTTTCAAGTTTCTTCAGCGTTCCTCATGAAGTCATAAAAGGGAGAGAATGAGCCAAGGATGTCAAGAAAAATGGTTTGCAAGCCTTTCATTGGCATCAAAAGCAGTTGAGTCAAAGCAAGCCAGAACTTGCAGTTAGCTTCTGCTGAGTTGTGGGTTATTAAATGGGTGATTAAAAATGTAGTTGCTCTCTTGTTTTACATGCCAAGATTACAGTTGCTAAGCAAGAATCTGACAAAAAACTCACAGGCTGAACTTATTTAAACACAAGCTAATGTTATTGCTTTATTCACCAGGATATCAGAGCAATCTTGATGATGAAAATGAAATAGACTAGGTGCCTACGAAGAATCTAGCTCATAATCGAATGAAACAGCTTCTGACACAAAGAGGTTATACGTTTCCAAAGTTTCCCATGCTTTCATCTGCTTGACTGCTTAGAAGTTTGTCTCAAACACTAGATTTCAGGTGCACAATTATTTGAAATGTATTTTGACTTTAATTGTTCTTTTTTCTTTTCCCGTTCAACATCCATAAAGGTTCAATATGATGTGACCAAGTTAGATAAATATTGTATACTATTACACTGTTTAGCCTCTGAGTCAAACCTCTTGTAAATGAATAGCAGAGGACAGAGAGGTTAATTAACCTCCTATGAAGTTAGAGCTAGGCTGCATATCGTATCATCAGCCATTATGGCTGTCTGGGCTCTCATAACAGACTTCTAATCCAGGCAGAGGGACGTCTGATGGTTGACAATAACTCCAGAGAGTGAGAATGAAAGAGGCAGAGTGAGAGAGAGAGGCGAGGTTTGTGCCTCCGAGTACATCACATACCTCAGGGCAGGTTGTGGTTCAGTGGCTGCAATCCTCGAGATAAGACAGTTTGTATGCAGATTAAGTAAATGATGAGTGCCCTTGGTGGAACCAATAATGACATGGGTCAGTTTTAACTGGGATTTCCACAGCTTTTCATGCTCAGTTAATAAATCACATAAAATGTAGGTTTAACATTGTTGACCGATACTTCTTTTGAGGTGAATTAAGCAAATGTCTTACTGAGTTTTCCCATCCGTAAAAATCTAAGATTATCACAGTCCGTTCATCTTCTACATTCAAATCATGACATCCCTCAGCCGCCAATCACTGTCTTCTTCAGCAGATGCTGCTGTTCCATCTTGTCAGATGAATTAATGAATGCCTATCTGCTGCTGACAATGTTCTTCTCAGCAGGTGCAGTTGGACTTGATTGTCCAAAATAAATAATAGAAGCTAACAAACTTCAGCTTGCATCAAGAGCAGATCCTGAAACATAAAATTGCAGCACACATTAGCTAGACATTTAGCAAGCAGTATGAAATGTGTAATAATTAGCTTTAAACATTAGTATATTCAATAATGAGCTGGGAAAGATTTTGAGCATGCAGGGCTCCAAAGTAAAGTAATGATCTCTTCTGATACGGGCATGCACAAAATACTACAAGGCTGTCTAGAGATTAAAAACCTTGAACAAAGTATGTGTATTTGTGAGTGTGTGTGTGTGCGTGTGTGTGTGTGTGTGTGTGCGTGTGTGTGTGTGTAAGTGTGTTGGAATGTACGTATGTGAAAATTTGGCTTTTTTGGTATGTGTATGCCTGCACAAGCATGTACTTATGTAAGTGTGTTTTGCTTTCTTTTAGGGTAATTAAAAGCTAATATGTGGCAGAATCGGCTCTGTGCTCTCACTGCAATTAGCAGTCATCTATAAAAAGATACATGCTTCCATTTTTTTGCTGTAGCTTAATTATGATAGATTTTCTCCTCATTCCCCTCCGTTTATCCCTTGCTTTTTTCTCTCCTTGTTTTTTTTTCCTTTTTCTGTAATGAAAACAAAACTAGCTGAGTCATTTTTAATCAGTTGTTTTATTATGGGTTTTGATCAAAAGTAGCTTTTTAGCTTACTACAGCAGCTTGATTTAAGACCATTTTCTTTTCCTTCTTCATCATTATCGGTTTAACTTATTAGGGCTCATTGGTTTCTTCATGGAGATACAGAGAGACAAATGGTATAAAATAGGGGGATTTTTTTCCCCTGACATGGCTGTACAGAGTCAATGGGGTATGTTATCTGCAAATTAAATGCGCTGTTCAGTGAAGAATGATGTTAAAACTACACACCCTTATATGGAAAGTTACATATGAGCCATTGAGTATAAGTTTAAGAGCTTTATTCTAACGAAAACAGAAAACAACAGTTTGGCTTGAAGCATTATATTTCATTATTTCAAATTAAAAGTCCAAAGCTTTAATAAAGCATATTACCATTCAGTCTGCACACTCTTTGTCTGTATTTACTCTGTGTTTCCTAACATATATATTATTACTACAGTGTATGATATTTCCATGTGTTGAGGTATAAAGTTTATTCACTTTAGAAGCACAAAATAAACAAAACACTTAAACTCTGTTGGGAATGCCTTTTACAATATTTTATAGTAAGTTGGTGAAAACAGACTAAAACTTGCACCACTTATTTTTCATTACTGATGGCAGAGATGGTCACGAGTCCTTTTGTGAAAGTCCAAGTCAAGTTTCAAGTCTTGAGTCATCACACTGAGCACAGGTGCTTCCCAAGGCTGTGTACTCAGTCCTCTGCTCTTCACCCTGCTGACACATGACTTTAAAACAACTTACAGCACAAATCACCTATTGAAGTTTGCGGACAACACAACTGTGGTGGGTCTCATCGCCAAGGGCGACAAGACTTACTACAAGATCTTCTGACCACGTGGTGTGGAGACAACAACCTCCTGCTGAACGTCAGCAAAACCAAGGAGGTTGTTGTTAACTTCCAGAGAGACAACACCCAACACCCACCACTGACCATCGATCGTGCTGCTCTGGAGAAAGGAGTGCACATCAGTGAAGACTTCTCCTGGACTACCAGCACTGCATCACTGGTGAGGAAAGCCCAGCTGCGCCTCTACTTCTTGCGCAAACTCAACCGGGCAAGAGCCCCACCACCCATCATGACCACATTCTACAGAGGAACCATTGAGAGCATCCTTTCCAGCTGCATCACTGCATGGGGCGGGAGCTGCACCGACTACAACAGCAGAGCCCTGCAGCACATGAACACAGCTGGAAGGATTACCGGTGCACCATTCCCCTCCCTGAAGGACATACACCGAAGTGATCACAATTGTCACAGGTAATTTTTCCTTTATATTTATTTTAAATGGTTACTTCAGTGTTGAAATGTCCTGTCCTGTCTTCACCGCGGGACAGTGGGAAATGTAATCTCGATTCCTTTGTATGTCTTGTGCATGTGAAGAAATTGACAATAAAGCTGACTTTGAGTTTGACCTTGACTTTCATAATACAAACCACTTTCAGCTGTTGTTTGGTTTATGAAACATTACACTTTTGACTGAAATTTTTTGACAAAGTTAATTCACGATGCAAGCTAAATTCTGGCTTCATGCTGTGTGTAGATTTCTCTGAGCAGCTCCTTTTCTCCTGTATTGATACAGGATATTTCTTGTTAATAAACTTTGTTTGCTGTCATATTTGTCAAGCGTATCTGATTTGTGGAGTCTTGATTCAATAAAAACTGATTTAAAAATAATATTCACATGAAATAAAACATAAATGCACTGTGTACACCCAAAGCTGGGAGGCTCATGGAAACATCTCAAAACCCCTTGAGCAATTGTAAACTAATCTGTGCTGAAATGCAGTTTTGTCTGTGTGTACCAGGTGATTTGTGTATTCGTATTTACAGTAGTAGCGGTTTAAAAGTTCCCCTGTTTCCATGATGGGTCCTTGACTGGTTCTTGACTGGTGCTTGACTGATCCTTGGCCGATCCTTCACAGGTCTGTGGGGGTAATGTAATCCCCCGCAATGACGTCGTCAGCGAGGCTCTGCCCCTAAGCAGCCCAAGTAAAAAAACAGCTGCAATCCCTCTTTTGTCCACGGGGAGGAGCAGTGATTTGATCTTGCTGCTCTCTAAACAGTTTATAATGAGCTGTGTCGCTCATTTGTTGCATTTTTGCCAACATTTAAAAAATGATTTGATTTGAAAATGGCGTCAAATAAATGTATCAAAAAAGCCGACATGTGTAGCTAATGGTGTTATGAGGCAAAGCACAACCTCCTCAAGTCGGCTAAGTGGTGAATGTCACTAGCAGCGAGCTTTCTAAACATCCCGAGGAGCGCTGCCAGCGGTCATTTGACTGCAACGTAAGTTATTCACAGTGGGGGTTGATACAGCTGCTGCATAACTGAATATTGACAAAATCATAACGTAATATCGGCAGGTAAAAAATAACATAATACTGATAATGTGTAAAGCAGGGATCACAAAAGTCCAGACCCAGCCCAACCTATATTCTGAATTAGGCCTCAAAGTGCTATTATCCTAAGTAGATAAGTAAATAAATGGTTTATACTGTGAAATGAAGTGTCCCTGGATTTTATTCATAGCGATCTAGTGATAAAACGTGATAAAACGTCATACAACTGTGTCTCAGCGGTGGGACAGCCGCCTGCCTGCTGTCTGAAGCAGGCACATGCGCAAAGGCTGGTAGGAATGACAGGAACCAGCAGCCTATCAGCACACAGGTTTGTGATCTTACAGCCAATCAGAAGCAGAGTAGGGCGGGCATTTATTACAAGTCCGTAGCCTTGTTATATACGACAGTTTGGCTGAGAAAGAGTCTCCCTGAGCGGCTCTGTGGAAGTTTAGACGTGCTAAACTGCTCGTAAATATTGATGTGTTTACTTTTCCAAACAAGTAAGCAGGTAAAACTATAGACAACAACTATCTAATAAAAGTCCTAAAATACCAGGTTCAGCCGTTTAGTTTTTAATACACTATAAGCATGGTAGCGTGACTGGCGGTCATCAAAAGACCGCTGGCGACGCTTCCAGTGTTTAACACTAGAAAACCCAGAGATTTCTTATCCCTCTACCATGCCCAGAGTACAACCAAAAGGCTGCCCGGTTTGAAATTAACAATTCAATGGCCAACAATTAGCACCTTTACATTTGTAAACACAGCCATTACCTGCCGTTAGCTGTTCAAGCACACTCCTTGGGGGGAGGAGTGTGCTTGAAAAGAGCCTTGTGGACTGTGCTGTATAGTTTCACTCACCACAAACGGTATTTGTGCTTTTGACCATTTCTCACATTTTCATGTACCCTTTATTGAGCATTGGTCATGTGAGTTTTCATCGTCATCACACTATTGTACGCCCAGCTTGCTTTCAAGTGAGAGATTATCACGTTTCTGTTTCCACAAAGGCAAGAAGGAAAGCATAATCAAGTATTTCAAATGAGAGATAATTACATTCCTTTTGACCTGGGAACAGAAAAGCAAAATCAATTTAATGTTCCTCACTTCCTAATATGGTGCAACAAGGTTCACAGTCCTCAATGTTTTTAGTAAAAAAAAAAAAAAAATTAAAAAACACCTTACTAACAGGGTGGAATGGAACATAACAGAGTGGAACAGAATATAACAGGGTGGAAAATATTTGTTCCCAATTCCAAATAAAAACGCTTCAATGGCCAGATGATCAGCAATGAATAAAGATATTTCTACAGTGATCCAGATTTTTTGTTTGTTGTTTTTTTTGTTTTACATTTTAGATTTTGTAAGAGATGGGTGTGTTTTAACAACAGCAGTTTTATCCGTGACTTTAATCGATAATTATTATCATTATCCAGTGTATAAAAATGTTGGTGTAAAAACGCCAAAGATAGATAAGCATGATGCTGAACTTCGTGGTCTTAGCTCCTGGTTTGGTGTGTCTTGTTCTGTTTATTATCATTCTGAAAGGTATACCAAGTTGTGGGCTGCATATATGCAGCCCACAACTTGAACAAAGGCTAAATTCCTCAACATTCGCACTTGCTCCATAAAATTACCATCTCCAAGGCTCCTCCACCACCACTTTGACTATGGATTGATAAGTAAATGAGCCGCAGTTTTGTAATTGTTGCATTGTCAAAACAGTTCTGTTAGTGTTGTCACACAAAATTCAGTAGACTAGTTGGTTCCTATGCAGTGAATTTACATGTTATTACAAAAATACACAATAATAAAATAGGCAAGTGGCAAGATTAGAATAATGTTATAAGTTCTGCGCAAAGACTCCTTTTTCATTTTCCAAAACAAAACTGACATAAACAATCTTGAAAAAAATGTGCACGTAGGCTATGAGGAAAGAATGAATGCAATGAAGTAGGGACTGGTTGAATAAACACGGTTTAACTGGACGCCTAAGCGAGCGCGCTGCAGGATGGCTCCAGATTTTATTGTCAAATGGTTCCAGGTCAACCAAGTCCGAACTGCTTAGAGCAGAGTCCTGCACGGTTCCGTTTTGCTACGCATACCTGCCCTAACCCGTTAGAATGACTCCCGAACCCGACTCGTCACCAATGTATTTATTCCATTTAAATCCGAACCAGACTGATGTTTAACCCGCGACCCGAGCCATTAACGCATCATTGCCATGCTGCACCGCTGCTCCTGCTTTCAAGTCTTCTTTTCCATTATAGCCTATTGTTGTTTTATCATTGTGTTAATCTAAAACACATAGATAGCCTATGAATGTTTATTTTAAGCTTGCTCAACATTTTTAAAACAGCTTTATATTCCTCTGACTGAACCATTTCAGAGTGAAGACTAAACCAGACCAGTGTGTTTTATTTTGCCACTGAGAGGGTATTTATAATAGGCTACTCGGAGATTGCTGTGCTTTAACAAAATGTAATCCACCTTTCCTGGCAGCAGCTGTGTTCTCCGTTCCTGGACTACAAATCCGGCGGCAGAAAATTCTGCTGCGCAAATACCAGCGTAAAATAAACTTTCATATATTTTCTCTGTGTTGTTGTAGTATATTCAGATGATAAAACAACAATATAATAAAAAAGAAGACTCGAAAGGAGGAACCGCGGTGCAGTAGGCTATGGCACACGTTAACGTTAAAAAGCACACTGCTTGTTGTAAATACTTGGTTTATGCTTTAAGAGGTAAATATTTTGGTTAACATGTTGAAGAAATATCGTTGTTTCTTTTTTCATCTCTTGCTATGCTATTGAATTTGGCAACATTAACATGGAAATTCACTGCATTAGGACCGACTAGCCTACTGAATTTCTGGTAGCATGACAACACAAACTGGACTCGTTTGACCACTCTTACCCAATGTGCAACAATCACAAAACTGGGTCACTTGTTCAGCTGCCTCATTGCGGCTCATTTACGTATCAATCCACAGTCAAAGTGGTGGTGGAGGAGCCTAAGAGATGGTAATTTTCTGGAGCAAGTGCGAATGTTGAAGAAGGCGCATGTTCAAGTTGGGGGCTGCATACAGTACCTTTTGGAATGGTAATCAGAGCGTGTTGGGGAATAGCCCACCTGGAGGGGTGACGTAATCGGGATTCCCGGCGAGCAGGAAGTCGCAGCACAGCGAGTGTTGGATGTCCCCCCGCGATTAGACACATTGAAGTAGAAGAAATTATCTCCGATCCTGCGTGGGGCTTTTATCTGTCGCCCTGTCTTCTTATGGAGGTGAAATAAATAATATGAGAATAAAATAACCCTTCCTAGCTACCTCAAACAGATTCTGTGTTGCTTGATCCAAATCTGATTTGTCTATGTTAATAATGCTAATATTAAAAGATTAATCAGTATGATAAATACATCCTATTGAGAATAGAGCTAGGGGCTGTGATCCAGTATTTGAAAGGTTTTATTAACCTACTAGCATTCATTTCTGAATAAAACAATTGGCAGCGCACAAGCATGTTACAATTTCACATTCCACGTCAAACGATGATTATGTATTAAGTTTTATGCATTTTTATGAATTGTGACTGGCCATCAGAGGTGCTTTGAGTGGCGCCTCTGCCGGTCAGTGTAAATTCAGATAAAATCTGACAGACTACGGGCGATGAGAAGTCTGTGAGAGAAGCGCCATCTTCTGGGTCTACCCTATATTACAAGGAATGGGTGGAGTTTGATTAAAACATCGACACTCCCAGGAGAAGGAGGGGGCCTCTCTGGCGGCTGGAAGTTGGAAGGCAGCTGGCTGGAACTGGAATGGAACTGGGCTGGAAGCCGGCAGGTATTCGGCTGGCTTTCAGCTTGGATGGGAACTTTTAAACCGCTACTACTGTAACCATCTTTATGTGTAGAAGCTTTTTTGAACACAAAACTATTATATTTATAAGTTTATAATTAAAAGGTTTGCGTGTAGGATTTTAAATATTGTGCATCTTAGTTATTTATGTATGTGCAACTTTTTTTGTATTTGTCTGCATATTTTTTTCTAGATATTTCTGTAAGCATTTGAACATATATTTGCAAGTACACAAAGTTACTCACAAAACAATTTATACAGTTTACAAACCACGTATTGTACATACAACACACAAATTAGTTTACACAGTTTGCAAATCATGTGTTACATACACAATGATAATGTTACACCTGTACATGAATACATCAGAAAATGAGGAATAATGAGTGATCAGTGATAAAGAGTGGTGAGTGAGATCGTGCAAATGCGACCATGCCTCTATGGAGGTCAGAGGCAGACCAGGGCAGCCCAGACAGCCGGACCCTCAGCACTAACCAAAGTTACCCCACCACAAAGACAACTCCAGCCCCACCCGAAGGGCATCAGAGGAGAGCCCCAGCAAAAACCCCCCACGGTCTTAAGGCACAGGTCCCAGTGGGCCAAGATCGGCAGCCGCCAGCCCCCAAAGGTCGAGGGCCTGCACCATGCCTAGGAGGACCAGGCCCCCCCAGACAACCACCGGGCGTAGGCCAGCACACACGCCAATGTTCCAGCCGCACACCTGGGGAACCAGGGCGCCATTGACCCCGCCAACGAGGTCACAGTCCCCCACCTACACTAAATGATGGAGCTAAGCACAGGGAACCAGAGGGAATGAGATTCAGCTACATGGTTCTTTGAGGAGGCAAACATTGTCTCACTACTGATGTGGTCAACTAAGAGATTCTTAAACTGCTCTATACACAGATTGTTTTTGGTTTTCCAGTTCACAAGGATAGTTTTCTTAGCGATGCACAATGCTGTGCGTATCATGTGTGCAGAGTTAATTGCCATATTAATGTCACTCAAGTCACTTAGTAGACACAGTGCGGGGTTTGCAGGAATATTACATTTAAACCATGTTGACATGTCCACACATATCTGAAGCCAGAACCTGCGGACAGGTGTGCAGGACCACAAGGCATGGAGATAGTTGTCAGGTGTGTTTTCATTGCAGTGTGGGCAGATGTTTGATTGTGACAGACCCATCCTGAACATCCTTTGTCCTGTATAATGGGTTCTATGTAGAATTTTTAATGTATCAGTTGCATATTTGAATTCTTAGTCATTTAAAAGGTGTTTAAACATATTTGTGACCATTTGTCTTTATTAAAGTTACTGGATAAGTCACCCTCCCATTTTGAAGTTGGAAGACAGATTGAGTCCTCTAGTTTGGATAACAGTCTATATGTTTTTGATAATAGCTTTGGGGCATTGAGATTCATGAATTCTGCCACCCTAATAGGTAGTTGTAAGTTTAATTGATTAATGGTATATTTTTTACATATAATAGATTTAACCTGGTGATATTCTAAAAAAATTTTGCCACTGATTCCATATTGTGAAGTGAGAATATTAAATAAGAAGAAGTTTCCATTTTCTATTATATGTTCTAACTGTTTAATTCCTTTATTTTTCCATTGAGTGAAATTGATAAGCTTTTTGTTTTGCAGGATGTCAGGGTTGTTCCAGAGGGGTGTAAACTTATGTGGAAAAAGTGACGATTTGGTTATTTTTAGAAATTCCCACCAAGCCACTAAAGAGGAACTGATATTGATGCTTTTCAACACTTACGTGTTTTGATGGCTGAGCTGATGAATGGCAGGTCAGAGATGACCAGATATGTGACAGTTTAAATTTATAGGAGGGAAAATTCAAGATTGTTAATTCAATGATTGACCCATATCAAAGCTGATTATGTATAACATACCATTAAAGTATTTTCCTCCACTATTAAAAAAAAAGAAAACTTTTGCAATTCTTGGTTTAGCCTAAAAGTGGATGCAGCTGATATCAGCTGTGACCGACAGATATAAGAGAAAATTTAATTCTCATTCATTCATTCATGAATAGCAAAGTCAGTCTAATAATCTCAATTAATAATCAGACTTTATAATTAAATGACAAACTGTCTAAGGCTGTGATCAGTTAGGAACCTAAATAACAATATTATGAGAGATATTGTGCGTTCAGCACCATAGATCACATTTCACACAGAACAGCACAGATGCTCAGCACAGATGTTTACATCATGCCATTACTACTCAACAAACATCTACATCCAGTCAAAGAGGAACCGTGGAGATGTGCTCAGTAACTAACCAGTACAGGTATAAATTCATGACAGAGAAAGGCTGCTATAGCTCAACCAAACTGATCCTGTTTAATTTTGTGCAACTTCAACTCTGTAAAACACCAAGGAAACATCTGGAGCAGACAAAAACACAACATACTAAAATACTGTCTGTGAAAATGTAATTTCAGCTTAATACAATTAGTAATCATGAATCAGACTGAGTTTAATCCAGCTGCAGACAGAGGATGAGGAGGAACACACAGCTGTGGTTGCTATGGTTCCTATCTTGCTAGGTCTCGTCACATTGCTAAAATCATCCAAAATGCTGGAAGTGATTGATTCTTGCAACATAACACCTGGCATGTGTTCCTTTGTTCATGTTATTAAACAATTTTCTTTTGTCCGTTGTCAGAAGGTGTCTACTACTACTTTGTTAAAGCTAGCCAATGATTTAGCATCAAATACCGTAATAACATGTAGTACACAATGCATTTAATCATGCATAATCATATAGCCCATACACATAGATTTAATATGCAGACACACACAACTTAGAAATATCTTGAGCGATAAGTTTCTTAGTGCCGAAAAGGCACAAACAGAAAGGAATTATAATTATGATGATTTAGTACCAATATCAAATAGCAGTTAAATACATTAAATTGATTTTCAAAAGTACACAAATGAAAATAAGCTAGTTCCTGGATGGGAGGGCCTGATTTGTGATTGGGCGAGACTTGCTCACTGGGGCCCACCGCACTGGGTTTGGTCCAAGTCATCCTAAACTAGAGTCCCCATCTTTGACTGATGGTGCACATGATTGCATGTGTATGTTACTGATCCTGTCGTAGCTGAAACTGGTCTATTCTGAAGAGAAGCACATACACAAGCACAGCAAAAAAGACACAAGGAAGCACAACACACCTGTGTAGACATGTCACCGCTCAGGCACTGATTGTAGAGAAGAAAGGGATGATAGAGCGGCATGCTTTCTCTGAATATGTATATTGGAGGTGAGGAAACTAATCATAGTCAGAGCCAGTCACTTCAATGCACAAGCACATACACACAATGGCACACGCATGCTAATGCTTGACAATTTACAGGTGAGCTCACAACTTTAGATTGATGGTGTAGACAGTGCGGCATATGTTTTGCCACCTCGCTCTCCGCACTCTCTCTATTTCACTCTCTTAGCGTGGTCTATTTGGATCAATCATCAATCTCTGCTCTTCTTCAGTTCCTCTTTCCCTCCCAGTCACTCATCTTACCTCCTCCTGCACACCCTGCTCCCTTTCGATATATTACAGGCAATCTCCATTCCACATGAATCCACTTAGCACAATGGATACTAAACAAATGTGTGTGTCAAACCCAGATGGCGTGATCCCAATGCTGCGGACGGATAAATGGAGGGGTAAGAGAGGCTCAGGCAAGCAGCAGGGGATGTTGAGTCAAAGAGGCAATGATAAAAGGGGGTATACCTGTGTTCAGGTGGTCAGTAGAAATAGAATGGTTCCAGCCATATCTTGACTGTGTTGGACAGAGAAGAGAGACAGTCAGTTGTATTGAACAGATATATTATGATTAATTTCCTGAAAGCTGTATTTATAGAAAAATAATATGATGGTTCCATCAGAAATCTTCCACTTCACTTTAAACAAACAATAACTATTGGTTTTGTCATTTTCCTGTAAAGATACATTGTTTTGAAGGAGACATCATGGTAGAGTGGCCCTGAGGCGATAAACACAATATTTGTAGACAAAACATAATAAAAACAGACATGCATCGCTTATAAGATAAAGCTATAAAACAGAAAACACATCTCTTCATAGCAGACAGCATCTAACAAAACCAAAGACCAAAAAACCAAAAAAAGAATTACTTGGTGAAAACACACTGTTTTCAGATTTTGTGCAAACTAGTATTGTTTATGGTTTTGCACTTATATTTTCGTGGATAACTGGATTGTTTTTTTTCTTCTCTGTCATTCTGTAGTATATTCAGTTGTTTTATTTATATTCTAGCATTATCTGTTATTGTGGCTCTGATTATTTTCTGTCATAAATATTGTGGTTTTTGCTGTTCTATTCTCAGATTCACTCATTGCCGCTATACATTACTATATAGACAATTATTTATAATTTAAAAGTAGCATTTTCTGAACCTTTTAAGTTTCTGAATAGTTTTGGCTAATTGTATCTCAGACCCACTCTTTGTAAAAATGACTGCTGTTTCATAAATAATTGCTCCAGAACTCCAGTACTATGGATTTCCACACAGATTTATCTCCCAGCTAAGAGAAGAAAAAAAGAAGAAAGAAAACTGCATTGTCAAAGGTGGTGAAGAATGACAGCACTAAGATCCTGTGGGATAAACTAATGAACACTAACCTAGTGGTTCTTAAACATTTTGAACTACGAACTCCAAGATAACATATGTTGGTGTTTGTGACCCCACCCCCATGTGACAACTTGGGCCATCTTGCAGCATCCTCTAAATGTAAGGCTGGAAAACTGTCAGAATCAATAAATAAATATTTTGGGGTGGTTCACCACTGTGACAATGAATCTACATGCCCAAAATTTAGCTTCTCTCATGGAGATAATGTCAAAGTTAGATTTCTAACATGCCATTTTTATTAACTTTGTTGTATATGCATTAATGTGTTTAAAATAAAGGTTTTAGATTCATCTCTTCATTAATGGTTTAATTTTGACAGCCCTGGTAAAATCACATTTTTTTTTTATATTTCTTTTACAATTATCTGGCAACCCCTAGAAATTATCTTGCAACCCCATGGGGGTCTCAACCCCCAGTTTGAGAACCACTGGACTAACCAAGGTAAAAATACCAAGGACTGAAGAAGGACTTTAGAAAAGGTGGAGAGAGTGAAAGCAAGCACTGCCAGTGGTAATTAGACCACTCAGGGCCATGACTTCCATATTGGGAGAGTGTCTAACATAGACAGATCCCAGGATCACCATCAAATATGTCTAGAAGAGTGCAGTCCTACTCTGGTAAAGAACCCAAGAATAAAGGGCAGTGTCCACAATTGTTGGCCGGAGTGGAGACTATTACTATCTGTTAATATATAGTAGGCAGGACTTTAAAACACAAAATGTGCTCACCATGCATAGGGGGTTCCACCCCAAATCCAGTGTCCACAGAGTGGGAGGCAGAGGACTAGTGAGCATCCCAGTCACCATCCAAGATGAAATACCCAAGCTCCACAAATAGATAAGGAAGATGGTCTTAAGGGATGACGCACTTAGCACTTAGTGCATCAGGCAATGGAAACTGGAGGAGAGGGAGTTGGAGGAAAAACCCTGCATTGAATGCACCACTGACAGATAGTTAAAGTGGCTGACAAGTCCTACCAATGGCTGGAGAGGGCTGGACTCAAGGACAGCACAAAGGCAGTAATCATGACAGCTTGAGCACCAGAGCAATAGAGGCTCAGATCTATCACACCAGGCAAGACCCCGGGTGCAAATAGGCCCTTAAAACAATCTAGTTCCTAACCGCAGGGTTCACAGTACTGACAGAAAAATAATACATGTAACGTCATAACCAAATAGCTGGCACAGTGTACAGAAACATCTGTGTAGAATATGGACTGGAGACCCCTAGGTCACAATGTGATAAAACCAACAAAGACCAACAAAATAGTAATTGCCAACCAATACAATATGGGTAGTGGTTCCAACAGATACCTGGAGAAACATCAGACATCTCAGTCCAGAAGAGCACAATCAACACCTTAGATACTGCACAGGATGTTCAAGGTCCCAGGCCTCTAGTAGAGGACCTGAGCTTGAGATGATTAGCCTCCCACCCCACCCGTGTCATGATCTGTGGTGTGGGGCTCAGTTTTTCCAGCTGCCCTGAACGCCTCATCTCCACCAGCTCTTGATTAGGGCTGATGCGCTACACCTGTACCAAGCCCTACATATACAGCTCTGTGACATCGCTCCAGTGCCAGATCGTCTTGGTTCTTCCCTGCACGTTTCCAGCCTGTATATTCCTGCCTTCCTACCCGCCTGACGTTGACCTGATTTTGGACCTGGATTTGGATTCTGCCTGCTCCCTGTCTGGTACTCTGCCCTGATTTATTATTTGGATATCTTGGCTTTCTGACCCCTGGATTGTCTTTAGGATTGGATTTTGGATTACGGACTGAACTATCTGCACCCCAAGACAGGACTAGCCATCCCGGCCCCTGTGTCCTCTTATGGGCTCCTGCCAGAAACCTTTATCCCTCCTTTAACCTCTCCTCTGTTCAGCAGCTTTTCCTCCCGCAGTCAACCTCCCGGCGGCCCTTCTCTGTTCACTGGATGAAACATTCTGTGCCCTGTTGGATTCCACTGCTGGTACGTTAACTCATACTCCCTCTTTGAGTTCTCATCAGCTGCCTGCCTTCTAACTGCCGTCTTGTGTGTCCACAGACCCTGAGCGGAGAAAAGCCGGAGCGCACATTTTCAGTATTCAACTCTGTACAATAAATATCTTAAACCCATCCCTGGGAAAACTGAGTATTTTTGAGTTCAACCATCCGAAGCATGACAGAACGATCTGGCCAAACGATGGACTCCTCAGATCCCAGGGATTGGAGAACTAGAGTGGAAAGCGCTATTTGTCAGCAGGAAGCGGGTTTGAACGAACTCATTACACAGGTTAAAACTTTGGCAAGTGGTATCTCCGCTCTGAGGACGCCGGACGCCATGGAAACCCGCACTCCCGTTAGTTCCCCGACCGCAAACCCCGGCTACGAGCCTCGTATGGCGCCCCCTGAAAGGTACGCTGGAGACCCAGGTCAGTGCCGGGCCTTTCTGACACAATGTTCCATCCACTTTGAGTTACAACCCTCTTCTTTTCCCTCGGAGAGAGCCAAGGTGGCCTTCGTTTTGTCCCTGCTGTCAGGTCGGGCCAAATTATGGGGAACCGCTGAGTGGGAGAGAAAGTCATCTGTCACCAGTACTTTTCAGAGCTTCTCGGACGAATTACGCCGGGTGTTTGATCCTATACGTCCCGATCGAGAAGCATCACGAACACTCCTCTCCATCAGCCAGGCCAACAGAACGGTGACGGATTACGCAATCGATTTCCGGACTTTAGCAGCTGATAGTACCTGGAATTCTTCCGCTTTGTTTGACGCCTTCTACAGTGGTTTGTCTGATCAAATTAAGGATGAGCTAGCCGCCAGAGACCCACCAAAGGATTTAAATGCTCTCATAGACATCTCAGTTCGCATTGACCAGCGTCTCCGGGAGAGAAGGAGAGAGAGAGGGAGGACGCGGATCCCGATCGCCCACCGCACTCTTCCTGGGCCTGCCTCTCCACCCTCTGCCAACCCCGCCTCTGCGTCTTCGCCGGACTCTGAACCGATGCAAATCGGTCGGTCTAGATTATCCCAAGCTGAGCGAGACTGGCGTATCTCTAAAAGACTCTGTCTGTACTGCGGCCAGGCTGGTCATATCGTTCGCTCCTGTCCAGTAAAAGGAAGGGCTCAGCAGGGGTTGGGAGAACACTGCTGAGCCGAACTCTTGTAGATTCATCTGTCTCCCGTCCAGTCTTCCACATCCAAGTCACCGCAGCGGGTCAGGAACATGAACTCTCAGTATTTATCGACTCAGGTTCTGATTCTGAATTCATAGATAAAGAACTGGCTGAACAGCTGGGCCTCCTCTGCTCCCCGCTGTCAAAACCCGTGCAGGTCCGAGCTCTCGATAACCATCTGTTACATAATGTTACGTCAAGAACTGAGCCCGTCCCGGTGCATATTGACAATTGCCATCATGAGACCATCCAGTTCCTCGTCATCGACTCACCACAGGTCCCGGTCATTTTTGGCATTACCTGGTTGCAATTACATAACCCCCAGATTGACTGGCGGGAGGGCAGGATAATTAATTGGGGCACTAACTGTCTGACCACTTGTCTCCGTTCTCTTTCTCCACCAGCCAACCTGCCAGCTGCATCCTCAGAGGCCAGTTACCCCTGTTTATCGCAGGTACCAGACCAGTATCATGACCTCAAGGAGGTCTTCAATAAGAGCAGAGCAACCTCCCTACCACCACACCGTCCCTATGACTGTGCCATAGACCTCCTGCCGGGCACCACACCTCCCCGAGGCCGTTTGTTCTCCCTGTCTGCACCAGAGAAGAAGGCCATGGACCAGTATATCACAGAATCACTCGCCGCTAAACTCATCCGGCCATCCTCTTCTCCAGCTGGGGCTGGATTTTTCTTTGTTGATAAGAAAGACGGCTCACTTAGGCCGTGTGTGGATTACAGAGGTCTCAATGACATAACCATCAAGAACCGTTATCCGCTACCCCTCATGTCAACAGCCCTGGATCTCTTGCAGCAGGCCACCATATTCACCAAGCTAGATCTCCGCAACGCATATCACCTGGTTCGCATCCGAGAGGGAGATGAATGGAAAACGGCCTTCAACACTCCTACTGGACACTACGAATATTTAGTGATGCCGTTCGGATTAACCAATGCCCCCGCCGTTTTCCAGGCTCTGGTTAATGATGTGTTACGTGATATGTTGAACAAATTTGTTTTTGTTTATCTAGATGACATCCTCATCTTTTCCCAGAACCCCGAAGAGCACCCCTTTCATGTCCGTGCTGTCCTGCAACGTCTCCTGCAGCACCACCTGTATGTTAAAGCTGAGAAATGTGAATTTCACTGCCCGTCCGTCTCATTCCTGGGGAGCATCATCTCGGCGGGCGGCGTGGAAATGGATCCCGCTAAGGTCTCTGCTGTGCGTGAGTGGCCCACACCTGTAAACCGTAAACAACTCCAGAGGTTTCTGGGGTTTGCTAACTTTTATCGCAAGTTTATTAAGAACTACAGTGCCATAACCACCCCTCTTCACCAGCTGACTTCAGTAAAGAAACCATACACCTGGACCGATGATGCTGACTCTGCCTTTCTCCAGCTGAAGCAGCAGTTCACCACAGCTCCTATACTGCGCACTCCTGATCCGGCCAGGCAGTTTATTGTGGAGGTTGACGCCTCCGATTCCGGGGTCGGGGCTGTTCTCTCCCAACGGAGTGTGGATGACTCAAAGGTTCACCCTTGTGCTTATTTTTCCAGGACTCTGACGCCGGCTGAACGGAACTATGACATCGGTAATCGGGAACTGCTGGCAGTCAAGTTGGCTCTGCAGGAGTGGCGTCACTGGCTGGAGGGCGCTGCAGAACCATTCCTCGTTTGGACAGACCATAAGAATCTCGAATACCTGCATACTGCTAAGAGACTGACGCCCCGTCAGGCCCGTTGGGCCTTGTTCTTTAACAGATTCAAATTCACTCTGTCTTACCGTCCTGGTCACAAGAATATTAAACCTGATGCTCTCTCCCGTCAGACCATCTCTCCTGAAGAGGAAGCTGAGGAGGTTGGGGACTTCATCCTTCCAGCCCGCATTCGTCTGGGTGTCAATCGTGTGCAGCTGGAGGAGGAGATCAGCCAGGTCCAAACTGGGACTGCTATACCCGCCGGGTGTCCCGCTGGACGCCTTTTTGTGCCTCCTCGTCTGCGTTCCAAGACCCTCATACTCTGTCATTCCTCTCGCCTGGCATGTCATCCGGGTACTACGCGTACTTATCACCTGCTCTCTCAGAGGTTTTGGTGGCCCTCCTGTCGACAGGATGTACGGGACTTCGTGGCTGGCTGTCCTGTTTGTGCCCGTTCTAAATCATCCCGAATGCGGCCTGCCGGTCTCCTGCACCCCCTAGCCATTCCACATCGACCCTGGTCCCACATCGCCATGGACTTCGTCACTGGTCTTCCGCCTTCCAATGGTATGACAGTCATTCTAACCATCATAGACCGTTTTTCCAAGATGGCCCATTTCATTGCTCTCCCCAAATTACCCACAGCCAAGCAGACTGCTGACCTTCTTACCACCCATGTGTTCCGCCTTCATGGCATCCCCGTGGACGTGGTCTCAGACCGGGGCCCGCAGTTCGTCTCCAAATTCTGGACCGAGTTTTGCCGCCTGCTGGGGATTCAGGTCAGCCTGTCTTCGGGATTCCATCCGCAGTCGGATGGTCAGTCTGAACGCGCTAACCAGACGCTGGAAACCTGCCTTAGGTGTTTGTGCTCCGAGAACCCCTCTGCCTGGTCCCACAACCTGGCCTGGGTGGAATATGCGCACAACTCCTTACCCTCCTCTGCTACGGGTCTTTCCCCTTTTCATGTGGTCACCGGGTTCCAGCCTCCTTTGTTCTCCCCATAAGAGGAGGAGGTCAGAGTTCCTTCTGCGCACGCGGCGGTCCGCCGCTGTCACCGGGTCTGGAGGCGTGCGCGCGCTGCGCTCCTGCGGGCCTCCCAGCGTTACCAGACGGCAGCCAATCGTCATCGCAGGGCGGCTCCTCCTTACCAGGTGGGACAACGGGTGTGGCTGGCCACGAAGGATCTGCCGCTGCGTCTGGAGTGTAGAAAGCTGGCGCCTAGATTCGTGGGGCCGTTTCCCATCACCAAGGTCATCAACCCTGCTGCTGTGCGCCTGCGTCTCCCTGGGGCCATGCGTGTCCATCCTACCTTCCACGTCTCGCGGGTTAAGCCCGTCTTCTCCTGTCCTTTGGTGCCCTCCTCCAGACCCCCTCCACCCGCCCGGTTCGTGGGGGGTGGGCCGGTGTACACTGTGCGTCGGATCCTGCGCTCCCGTCGCTCGGGTCGCTCCCTTCAATATCTGGTGGACTGGGCGGGCTATGGTGTCGAGGAGCGCTCCTGGATTCCTGCGCGTTTTGTGGTGGATCCTGCGCTTCGGGCTCGCTTCCATCGGCGGTTTCCTGCTCAGCCTGGTGGGTCGTCATGAGTCGACCCTTGTGTGGGGGGTACTGTCATGATCTGTGGTGTGGGGCTCAGTTTTTCCAGCTGCCCTGAACGCCTCATCTCCACCAGCTCTTGATTAGGGCTGATGCGCTACACCTGTACCAAGCCCTACATATACAGCTCTGTGACATCGCTCCAGTGCCAGATCGTCTTGGTTCTTCCCTGCACGTTTCCAGCCTGTATATTCCTGCCTTCCTACCCGCCTGACGTTGACCTGATTTTGGACCTGGATTTGGATTCTGCCTGCTCCCTGTCTGGTACTCTGCCCTGATTTATTATTTGGATATCTTGGCTTTCTGACCCCTGGATTGTCTTTAGGATTGGATTTTGGATTACGGACTGAACTATCTGCACCCCAAGACAGGACTAGCCATCCCGGCCCCTGTGTCCTCTTATGGGCTCCTGCCAGAAACCTTTATCCCTCCTTTAACCTCTCCTCTGTTCAGCAGCTTTTCCTCCCGCAGTCAACCTCCCGGCGGCCCTTCTCTGTTCACTGGATGAAACATTCTGTGCCCTGTTGGATTCCACTGCTGGTACGTTAACTCATACTCCCTCTTTGAGTTCTCATCAGCTGCCTGCCTTCTAACTGCCGTCTTGTGTGTCCACAGACCCTGAGCGGAGAAAAGCCGGAGCGCACATTTTCAGTATTCAACTCTGTACAATAAATATCTTAAACCCATCCCTGGGAAAACTGAGTATTTTTGAGTTCAACCATCCGAAGCATGACAACCCGGGGGGAGATGAAATATTTGAATCCAAATAAGTGAAGTTTGCCATATTTATTGTCCAACTGCTTTTGATTCCTTCTCTGTTAGTGGATTTTACTGTGAACGTTTCCTTTCCTGATCCTTACATTTCAGCATTTTCTGGGTCTGCCATCATATCTTCCTTCACACTCATGATTCCTTACTCCAATTTCCACTGGGTGTGCGTGCACCTCATCATCAGACAAAGTAGTGTAAAAGCTTCCAATATTTTTCAAAATAAAAGCGCTCGTGCAGATTTGCACTCATTGAACAATGTAAACATCACGCCATTAATCAGTCAGGGTGTGTCAGGGGTTTTTTTTATTTTATTTTTTTTTTGGTTTTTTTTCCATCATGGATGATAAGACGTTTATCCTGGAAGTGGAGAATCACAAGATTCTCCACTTCTCTTGTGATTTCATGATCTCAAGGGATCACAGCTTGGCAGACTGCACTCGCGGGCGCTCCACACCTGACACGTTCCCGGTATGGACTGACGTGTCATGGAGGTCAGAAAAAAAACCTAATTTCAACCAGATGGAAATTGGTGTTACTCACTCAGGTGCAAAATAGTAAGAGTTAGATTTTAAAAGTACATGCTTAGGTTTTGAAATAGTGCATATGGTTAGGTCTACATGTTAGAAAAAGAAAACTGTTTTACATGTCCAAATTATACCTACATAATTAAAACAATGTGATTTCTGTCATGTCATGCGAATGTAACCCAACAAAAGAAACAAACTATGAATTTGATGAAATCTCTCAATTAGAAACTGTGGATTGTGTCACAACTATGTTTTATATGTGGAAAAATTTACATCCTACAGATTTTCTGGTGAGACAGGGCTGTATATACGTAGGTTTGCCAGCCTCACTCCCTGCTTTGTGTTATTTTAGCTAAGTGTAAACAGTATAAGTGATGTCAAGTAAATACACATACAATATATACAATATACAGTCATATGAACATTTGTTTCACTCTTGTCTAAATAATTGTGATGAATATGTTTCACACATAATTATTTATACAAGTTTAAAGCTGTTTAACTAAACTGGCATATTTTATCATAAATCCAAAAAGAAAATGAACTTGCATGATGTACTAACATACCTGTCAAATAAGTATTTGTTCACAATATACTTGAAGTGTGTAACCAGAGAGACACGCTGTCAGGGTGTATAGTACAGGTGTTTTTTCCTCTAACTAGGCTGGTATTATGTTAAGAAGTGGCAGCTGGCACCCTACTACTGCACGGCTGCCATCAGTTGTTTTTTTTTAATGTATTAGCCTTGCTTTCCCCAACTAAGCTAGAGCTTTTTTCTTTCCTTTTTTATAACGACAGCGTTTTGTGATAACCCATCCCAGTTGACTGGGCTACAAGATGAGTCTATTGTAAAGACGGAGGAGAACAATGAAGAAGAAGAACAGAAGAAGAATGAGGCAAGGCGAAGAAGATGGCTAGCACTGAGCTAGCGTTAGTCTCCTAGAGAAATCTAAGTTTTACCAGTCAGTGCATTCTCTATTGACCTCTCCTCCCTATCAATCCACCGACTCTTAATGTATTTCATGCCAGTGTGTGCGTTCTATGCAGAGCCGGGGGGGGGGGGGGGGGGGGGATAAGTCAAACAAACATATAAGCTGGCATTTTTATGTGTGAATGTACAAATGTGTTCTATCCATGTCTAATAAAATTCAACAAGTACAAAAATATGACGGAATATATATTTTTTAAGAAGTTAAGTGCATCACAGGTTGTGGGTGTTCATGTAGCTATTGTAAAAATATAGCAAAAATATGGACAATAGGCCTAAACAGTGATGAACAGTACAGAAAAAAAGTGTTGACAAATTGAAGGGATGTAGTAAAATACAGAGAAGACAAGACAAAATGAAAAAAATATGGATATAATTTAAAGAGGTATAGAGCTCATGGATCTAAAAGCATCTGTTACTCAAAATGTCTTTACTTCCTTTTTTCCCTTTTTCATAAATACTTGACAAATTCACCCACTTACGTATGAGCAACCACATACACCAGTCCACCTGTCATTCGTGCGGCTGCATTTTTTTTTTTTTTTTTATCTCTGGCCTTATTCTACAGCTTATGAATTTTAATAGGCCTCAATCAGAACACCTCAGCAGTGTTTTTCTATCTCCCAAAGTAATGGAGTTGAATCACCTGAGAGTTCTTACACAGCTCTGTATTCGCAGAGCTAAGGAAGTCAGAATGAAATAGTGGGGAGAGGAGGGATGAATGATAAGGACGGACGGGATGTGGATGAATGAAAGAGCGATGGTGAGAGAAAGAACGTGTTCGTGGAGGGATCACTGATTATGGGTGGGGTGGAAGAAAGAGACAATTTAAAAGGACAAAGGAAGAGTTTGGACTTGACTGCAAATGGATGTTGGCATTAATGTAGTCTTTTACTAATAAACAGACCCTAAATCAGAGTCTGATTATTTCCAGGTTGCCTTGCTCCTCCGGTAGCCCCCCACCCAGTAATTACAATCTGCACTGTCAAATGGAACTGCTTGGCAATGCAGATTCAGCTACAAACAAGCACATACAAACACACACAATATGAAAGGGAGGGATGCACCGTTCTTTTGCTGATTAAGTGTGTCACTGCTCCTTTTGGACTTAAAATTTGTATTTAGACACACAAATTTAGGTAAAACAGATGATTGCATGCACACATTTTACTTCCTGGGCAGATCTAAAACAAACTGTTCTGCATATGTTCTGTTGGAAATTGTCCCTATTGTACCATGCTCACTGTAATATGTTGCCATTTGTCGAAATCAATGGAGCTTATAAATTGGTATTATTCCTTCAGTGGTTAACTTTTTTCTCCCACCCTCATTCACTCCATCTCTTTGTGTGTGTGTGACTTTGCTCATGCTTGAATCAGAAAAAGTGATTACCTGAGAAAGAAAAGGGTTAGTACGTTGGCAAAAGTGGCAGCTGTGTGTCTGCTGTCCACGTGAAAAAGCCTGTGACTACCTTATCTCCTCCACTCTTGGTTCTACTTGCATGTTACACACACACGCACACACACACACACACACACATCTCTGCACAATGAGCCCATGGCACAATGAGGTACCTTGCATGTACTCTTAGAAAAGAACAATCTACGCACAACATATGCCAGCGTTGATAGCCGGAAAACAATGTATCATCACCATTTTTGCCATAGCCACAGCACTTTTAAAGATATCAGGCAATAAAGACGGGAAAGCAGAACAATGCATAAACACAACCAGAAGCCAGCGCTATTCACAAGCCAGGCAGTTCTACCAACTGTTAAAGCTATTCCCATTTCGACAAGGCAACAATGGAGAGCAAAAGAGACACTGAGGGACTCTATTGATATTGAGCAATACTGAATGGACGGATGACTAGCATACACTGTCACAGTGGATGGATGGTTTAATCGTAGACCAGTGTGAAAAAAAGAGCTAAAGGCAGAATATTTTTGTGTGTTTTTTGTGTGTTGTTGCTCCTGTGTTTGCATTTGTGTGTGTGAACCTGAGGATTCATGGAGGTGACAGCCGTTATCTCAGGCCTACAGACGGACACTTAGCCCGCTGCCAACCCTCAACCACTCGTCCCTATGGCATGCTCAGAAATGTCACGAGCTGGCACTGTCAGTATATTGTGTATGTTTGGGCTTGTATTCATTTGCATGTTTGTGAATTACATCTGTGGTACTTTTACAAGGCACATGCAGTGTGAGTGCAAGCTAATGTGTTCATGAAAATTATGTCACATATACAGCTGCTGTTTTGTGGTTTGTCTTTTGTTTTGTGGTTTTTTTTTTTTTGTTTTTGTTTTTTTTCATTATTGTTTAAAAAAAAATATGTAAATTTCAGTGACACAAATGCAGTGTCTCAACTGTCAGCAATATTCATTTTAACAGAAGTGCTCTTTACCGTCCTGTCAGCTTTTTTCTTTTTCAGTGTCACACAAAAGTTCAACTGACTACTGTAGTAAAAAAGTATTTGCCTTGTAAGTATAGTGGCATTATGACATTTTACAAGAAAACACAGATGTTTCATAAGCTTCTTGGGGCAAGAGATGGCTCTAGGTTAGGGAAGTGAACTTAGGGCTGGAGGACCGGGGTTCAAGTTACAAGTTTTTACAAACAGTATAATCTCACTTCATTGTGAAAGACTCACTAATAATGGTTTTGCAGCACTATAAATGATGAAGCTGTCGTACCTGTTTGTGTCTGGACCAACACATGCATCTGTCTTGCGGCCATCTGTTTTATAATACACCCATGCAGAACCACATCGAGCAGGAATAGATTTAAACCAGCTTTTCAGGAACCTTCTAAAAAATGTTCGTCATTAATATTCATTCAAATCAGTATAATTACCATTCAACATGACAAAAGCATGTTAGATTTATGCAAAGCAGGCTGCCTACACAAATATCTGTTTTAAGAACACTACTGTTTTGTATGTCTCCACGTGGCATTGTTTAGGACAAGTCCTAGGGTATTTTCTAGCATAAAACCTTTATTTTTCTTTTTAGTGGGTGTGTTGGGGGGTTAAAAACAAAACACCTTATGTTTACTACCACAACAGACAGGGACTGCCTGTTGCTTTTTGTATTTTTTACCAGCTCGCAATTTTCTGCGTGAATGAAGATACAGTAGTCGATACACTCCATACTGTTTGTCAGAGTTTCTCCCTAAAGTGGGTCAAAGACAGTCCTCCTCCGCCACTAAAGAAGACACAAGACTGCTGTAATCATAAAACTCACTGTTGTTGGGGAACAAGGTCAAGCAGGCAAATAGTCTGAATTTCAGCAGCAGAGCAGTCTCATGGGTGTCAGTTGCGGGGAGCTGTTTTGATGACACAAGCTCAGAAGACTATAGACCTATCCAAAATCCCAGCAGCTGACAGCAAATCACAAGGGTGGTCTGATGAGCTGTGCTTCTTTAGTGCAACTTGAAAACTGAGGATCTGACAGGGAATGACAGATTCCCTTAGGTTGATTTATTTCTGCCTTGCTGCAACCAGTGGACTTAATTAGAATTAGGAAATGTTATTTGAATGAACTTTAACTGTTCATTCTTGATGGGTCACCAGGGTTAATCTGGTACTGCATTTGGACTTTTATCTACAGAGAGTCTATGCTTGCCAATGTATAAACAATCCAAATTCCAAAAAGTGCTCTTAAAAATATAAATAAACCCACAATTCTTCACCAAGGCAGAGGTTATGTTTTTAGCGGCATTAGTTTGCCTGTCTGTTAGCAATGTAACTCAAAAAGTAATGGACAGACTTTTGATTAAATTTTCAGGAAATGCCAGCAATTGAATAAAGGAATAAGTGATTACATTTTGGGGACGATCCGGATCACCATCTGGATATGGGAATTTTTTAAAGGATTCTTTACAATCGGAGCTAGGGATAATTTTGCCATTACAGCTTCTAACTCATCGGATAATGTCAAGAATCATTGGCAAAAAAAAAAAAAAAAAAAAAAAAGACATCATGATGGATATTATAATCTGAAATTGTTTGATCTGGATCATGTTGATGTTCTAAATTTGGTGATCGAGAAGGTTCCAACTGTAGGGGGCATTGCTTGGGCTGTTGGGCCTTTTGGGCTTTTTGTCAGTTGGATTGGCAGAAGTCTGCACTCTCTGAATACTTCTAGTATTTTATGTAGCGACATAGGGTTATAGCACCTCAATATTAACATGGAATATTAATTAATATTTCTTTATATTACATTATTATATTAATATTAAAATCTAATACATTTTATTTACATTAATAATGATTAATATTAATAAAAAACAAACCTTTTGGAGCACCACTTTTTTTTATAATTATTACACAGGAAAAAATGGAAGACCGTGCATTAACATCTGTGTTGGAAAATAGATATTGAATTAATCAGGCTCTAAATCACGTGTGAAACTCAAGGCCCACAGGCCATATACGGCCCGTGAATGAATTACTTTTGGCCCGCATGATCATATCTAATAACTATTAGAGCTGGACCACCAATAGAGTGCATGCATCACGATAATACTACAAGTCCCACAATGAACTGCCCGTGCATTGGTCCATCAGTCATGAGCGCGTACCTTGCTTGTTCCTAGCAGCTTTGACAGAGCTTCTCATCTTTAGCAACAACCCCTCTCCCCAAAAAATGGCTAAAGGAAAAATGGACTTTGAAGACAGAGAACATATGTTTATGGATGTAAAGGACTAAGCTGTGTGTCTTCAGTGTGGAGACACTGAAACTGTAATGAAAGGATACAACATAAGAAGACACTTTGAAACAAAAAATCACGACAGAAACAAGCATCTGGACAGGAAACGAAGAGTCCAAAAGTAGAAGAGTTATTAACCCTTTAGGCGCCATAATATGAGATATACGTGTATGTATGTATGTATAAGCTGCTGTTTACCTGTAGAAAATGCATAAAATGCTTCTAAAACCTTAAGAAAGGAATGTAGCAGATTTGAGCCTTTTTTTTTTCATTAATTTAGTGAACAAGCAAGGCAAGGCAAACTTATTTATATAGCACATGTTGTGTACAAGACAATTCAAAGTGCTTCACATAAAACATTACAGCAGGGTGCAGAAAGCAATGCAAGTGCATTAAAAAACAAAGATTAAAAGAAATAAAAGTAATTAAATAAAAAAGAAAGAAAAATCTAAAGTAAAACAGATAAAATGCAGGAAATAAAGTGTGTGGGGAAATACAGTATTAAAACATGATCAAGTTTAAAGATTCCAGCTTAAAAGAACCAGATGCAGATCTGGACTTCTAAATAAAAACTATTGAACAACACCACCAGCTATGTGGTAAATTGTCCCAGAATTGTGAATGAAGTTCCTATTTGTATTTTCTAAGAATGGAACAACTTAACAAGGTTAATATGTGGAAATCAAAACATTAAATAAAATTTTAAGCATTCAGTATTTAAACCAGCTAAGTTCTTTCTTGGCATGCTTGATAAAACCCAGTCTGGTTCTTGAGAGTAGTTGTTTAAATTTCATCTACTCGGCAGAGGTCAGGAAAGGGTGATGGTAGACTCAGTGATTTACAGTCTTCAGCAGAGGAATGAAAGACCCTTGGAATTCAAAGGTCCCTTTGTTTGTTAAAAACGTGATGAAGTGCAACTTCATGTCTGGACTTAATCCTATTTGGAGGGACCAAACCAAAGGTGATCACTCTCAGGGTTCTTTAATGGTACCAGGCAGAGAGATTTTCTTGATGAGCACTTTGACCATCGTCTAGATAAGCACTTTGACCATCTATTGAGGAAAGGAGGTTATGGGTTAATGGGTCATAAATCCTATGGTCTTCTGGTTCTAGCTTGTGGGTTTCTACTACATTCATTTAAAATAAAATATATAAAAATAGCAAATGTTGAAACTGAAGCTTTTTTTTCATTTGATTAAACTATTGGCTCATTTTTAATTGGAGGGCAGCAGCACATCTTAAATAGACCAAGCTTACCACTGTATAGCATCCCCTTCTCTTTTAAAGATGCACTATGTAACTTTCCAACCTTATAAGTCCAGATTTCAGACTCATTTGATGACACAGTGACATCTGTTATGTAAATTTCAAGAGCTGTCACAGCCCAGCAACACCCCAAGGCTGAGAAAATGTAACTCACAACTTTTAATTCCAGCACACTACATAGCGTTACAGCTGAGTTTTGGTTTACATACCGCATCACACATCAGCAACCGTATGCCAGTTGACTCTTTCCTCAAAGGGACAAGTAAATGATCCAAACTTCTTTGGTGCTTTTAAACCTCATATAGGTTTTACAAAGTATTTTGCAATCACATTCAACCAATTACACCACCTCTTATATTTTTATATATTTGCACTCTGTATAAGCAGTAAATTTTTCTCAACAATAATACACAAAAGTCTCTTTTCTTTTTCACTAATTTGCTAAAGGTTTCTTTTTTAATCCCATATGCTTAAATAGAATTCAACTGGACTTATTTCCCCGCTCTGTTCTTGCACATACTGTTCACCTGTTATCCAAAAGGCAACCTAAGGCCACCTCATTCTAACTGACTTAAGGGAAGAATAAGCTTTGAAGTTGTGTGGATATTTCCATCTTGAGAGTTGTTGAGCAGTTCACAGCATCACTCCGATTATGATTGGGTATTTTATCCTAAGGTCTGAAGAACACCATGATGGTATCTTTACAGAAGACTCTGATGTCATAAATGGAATGACAGTATTTTGCAGCAGCTTTGATTTCTTCTTTGTTAGATGCTGTGATCTTTTAGAGGTACTTCCTGACTTGTCAAAGCCTGCTGTAGTCAGTTTAAAATGCTTTCTTTTTGCAGTTGGCTATCTTTCTTTAGTTTGCTCTTCTCAGTGGAGACATTCTTAGTCCAGTTGTGTAGAGTTCTGATCCTTTTTATGCATGTTTCAGTGGGTGTTGTGAATAAAAGATTAAGTTGTTTTGTGTGTCAGTTTCCAGTATGCCTCGATTTAAGACTCCAGTCCTTGTAAATATGCACCATAGATATGAGACAATGTCTTTTCTTTCACATCTTTCTTGTGAACTTCAGGCTGTTCTCTTGTACACTAATTTGATGTCTTCAGTAAAGGTCTCGTTTTTCCTTTGTCAGTTGTCTTTATCTAATAATTAACTTTTTAGAATACTTCTTTTGCGCTAATTAGTAGTCTTGGGCAGCCATTACCTAAGGAGAACTGTTTCCCATTTCAGTTAAGAAGTCACAATATTACAACTGTAAGTTATAAAATTAGGAATGTCTGAAGTCCATTAAACAGCATTTGTCTCTGTGGTCACTGTTCTGGTTTTCTATCCATGTAGCTAGCTAGCTAACTAGCTAGCTAACTAGATAGCTAGCTAGCTGACGAGTATCAACCCAATAAGCTTGTTTGCTAGCTAGCTCATCTGGTTCCCTGTTAAAATTCAGATGATAGACTAAAGATTTACACGAAGTGTAATGTTTTTAACGTTTTTATATGTATATAAATATAAAACGTGCATAGGTTCTCTCATTGTCTATTTTTCTCTGACAAAGTTTAGGTAGTAGATGTGCGTTTTTATCTTGACATGTACCCAGTTGGTCACACTCCCCGACATGCAATGGTCTGTGGAGGTAAGAGTCCCATGTCCCAGATGAATGTGTTAGACCCATCAGGTAGGCCATGCTGAGGAATACCAATGAACAACATGTCACAGCAGTTGGATGACGTTTCTGAGAAAGACTGCAGAAACCGAAACATGTCACGATAAAAACAAACATCTACTACCTATACTTGAAAAATTTGAAAATAAACAGTAAAATATACATTCATTTTTTGAACTGTAGTGAACGTATTTGAGCTAAGATGTCTCAGTCCAGTTTGTTCAGCTTAAACTAAAAGCTTAAAATGAAGAAGATATTGATTCAGCTAAGGACATAAAGGATAAAATATACTTAAGTGGCAGCACACAAAGCTTAGGAGTGTTGCACTACATACACACAGTACTTTGATCTTGGTGTGTATCTTCTTAGCACTCATCAGTACAGTGATTTTAGTTACTCTTTGAAAGACCTTTACCAAACTACTTAATTATACATGACGGCTCTTTGGATTGATGCGTTTGAATTTGAATTGAATCAGGTGGAACATTTATCGCTGTACATATTCTTTGTATAATAGGCTCTCTTTTCACACGCACATACACATAAACATTTACACATATTTCCCTGGCTTGCCTGCTAACAGTTGCATCTCTCACACTTTATGCCAGAGGCCCCAAAAAAGCCATCTGCACAAGTTTCTGCCTCTGCCAGCCTTGCCCCAAGAGATAGACTTTGTGTGTGTGTGTGTGTGTGTGTGTGTGTGTGTGTGTGTGTGTGTGTGTGTGTGTGTATGCATGCATGTTTGAGGTTTTTCTTTTTCTTTTTATAACAAGGGAGAGGGTTGAGACTTAGTTAGGGTTGCCAGGTGCAGCAGTAATTTAAGGGAATAATTTGAGGAGGGATAGATTACAGAGTATTATGTGTGTTATAGGCCATAGAATGACAAGAGTACTGCAGAGTAAGAGGGTGCTAAAAAGGATGTCTAGGAAGATAGTTTAAAGACAACTGGAGAAAGGAGGGCTAAAAAATGGCTAGACAATGTGTGCAGTCAGTTTGTTGCAGTGATACTGGCAGTTCTGTTCTTTTAAAGTAGTCTCGATCACAAGCATGCTCGTGTTTATCTTGCACACAGATTTTGTTTGACATGTTAGTTGTTAATTATGCTGATGAGGGACAGCTAAAAATGATGAGAACATCATTTTACAGTTTTGGGTCAATAAACTAAATTTTGGGATAATTGAGATCTTAGCAATGGATGAAAAGTTAAGGGTTCAACAAAATAAAGTTCATTACGCGGTGTGTAATTGTTAGAGCCTTCCACCCACAACCACTTGAGTAAACTCTGAGAAACCAGTTAGTCTAAATATTAAAAATCACAACACAGCTGGCTACTATTATTCCTAAAACTAAACTTTATTTTATTCTCCTTTTTGTTGTCTAGACCTAACCAACCATTTTTCCAGTCCAAATAGAAAAAAAGAAAAAGAAACACTTTCAAAGTTATCAAGTTTACATAAACCAAACTAAAAACAAACTTTTAAAACAAAAATGTAATTCTTGAAATAAGGATAATGTGCCTAAACTTAACCAAACAAAAAAGAAAATAATCCTTAAAAAAGGTTTAAAATTAAAATTTCCACTCAGAACTCATTACAAGGTCTCATTTGTCTGGTTCTCACAACCTCCATCACCTCTTCATCCCAAAAGTTTGTTTTTGTAGTTCTTTATAGAACTACAGTTTAGTGAAATTGAGTGATAAAAGGTTCATGTTGACCACATGAATTCTGTATTTATAAAGATAAACTAATTGATTTTCCATTTGCATTGTTTATGTAGTGCCAGTAAATAACAATATTTATTGTGAAGGTTGTACAAAACTGTTCATCCTTAACCATAAGCTAAGTTTATGTTCTTACTATTTGCTAATGAAATGTAAACCTTTCTTGAATGAATTATGAAAAAAAAACATTGCCACTTATTTTCAACAAACAATATTTTACTTCTATAAACAATAATAATGCTTTTTCATTTCTCATTGCACCACAGGTAACTACTTCAATATTATGTTCACGTGTAGTGTCTTCTATGTGCCTGTTAAGACATTAATTATTCCAAATGGTGCTCTAGCACCTATTAAACAAAGCTGGTACTGCAGTGTAAAGCTCAAAGGCTTTGCAAATCACACACAGTGTTGTTAATTCATTCAGAGACACCGTAGTAAAAATAGTGGCTTAAATATGGTAGCTGCCATATATGTGGTCCTACGGCAAGTAGTTACATCTGTTGTTTTACCAAAGTGATTTGATACCAATGGAAACAGAGTTTTTAATGATATATTACATTTTTCTGTCATATATCTCCACTCCAAGAAGTTTCTGTGTCGTAGGGATGTAACACATAATGGACTGGAGAAGGAAGGAACCAATGTGAATAAACTTTATCAATTAGTCTTTTACTCACACATTTGAAAAGTGTACATGTATATTTGCAGTTTTTTTTTTTTTTTTTTTTTTTTTTGCTTGTTTGTTTTTTCTTTCTCCAAAAGTCCATTTTCACACACTTAAACAGTGCTTGATTATGAATTTACTTGACAATTATGTTTACTAGGTGTTATAACAGCTATTAAACTATAAGAGTAATATTATCACTACTTCAGGCTAATGATGCTTGCCATTGGGCACTGCAAATGTGCATGCAAATGAAAAGGTGAAATGCATAAACAAAAAAAAAAGAAAAAAAAATAGGATGAAGAGGAAAAAAGCTAAACAAACAGCTTGGTGCTTCTGCAGCACTGTAACCCAATCAAAGAACTGAAAATCCTCTATTCAACAACTCTAATTATCTAAAAGATAATCAGTGCCTTTTTACATGCCAATCATAAAAACGCACGTCAACTTTTTAAACACCAGACACAAATCTCACAAGTGAGTACTGTTCCCAGCATGTGTTCCAGCATCTGATATGCAAACAGCTCTATCCAGTTATATCAAAACATGTCATTTGGAGGAGACACAAAAAAAAAGGATTTTGACTAACATGCCACTCACCCCCTTTCTATCCCCAAATACTTACACCTGCATTTTGTATCAGATAAACATCTATAAACATTCATTTTCCATGATGATCTGAATGTGTTTCAGATTGCACTTGTTTCATGCAGAAGTCTTAATTGCATGTTCTTTTGGAGCTAAATTTTATGCAATTATAATTTCAGGTGTAGTATAACAACTAATGTTATACAAACAGTGCTGTATATCAAAGGCCCTTGAAACTATACTGCAAACAAATATTGTTTTAAAACATTTCTATGCAAATAATAAAAATAGTGCTAAGTTAGATACCGTAATAATTTGTGGTTTCTTTTTAAGTTTAATCACTAACATTTTGTACAGAGTATGGAGCCCAATTAGCTATTAGTTAGCCAAGTATAACATGAAGACTGGACACAGCGGAGGACAGCTGACCTGGCCCTATCTAAACAAAGTACACTGCAGCCAGATATACCAGACACAGCCAGAAACAAAATACCACTGCAATTTACATCTGTAAACATTAACTTCCCATCATGATCTGAATGTGTTTAACAGAGTTTAAAGGGGCCCTATCATGCTTTTTTTTTACTTTTCTTAGCTCTTTACCATGTTATAGTAATGAATAGTATTGAATCAGACAAGTGAGTGGCGCCATTTTTTTTATGACATAAATGGATGTTTGAGCTCCAGTGTGTCTCTACTTTCAGTTTCCATTGCACTGACACAGGCTCCAGGTTGTGCATGTTCATAAGAAGAAAGGCACACTTCACTGCTCAGTGTAAGGTGAAAGACACCTCGATGGATGCCACAACATTTTCAGTGTTAACATGTTACACAAGAAATACTTCTTCGGCTGTGAGATTAGCTTAGCAAGAGTAGCAAGAAACAGAGCTAACTATATTGTAACAATGCATGAAGTGTTTGGAAATAGCATCAATACCTTGTCTATTTCTTGGCAGCAGACGTTTTCCACCTCTGTTAGCATTGTGGTACATTTGCCACATGTTCACCTGTTAACAGGAGCATGCACAAATATACAAGGCGAGTGAACAATGGCAAAACAACTTTTAGCGAACTATAACCAGTAAGCAGAGTATTCATCAAACAGATACGTCCTGCTGCATCCCTTGTAACAAAAACAAAATAAATAAAAGTTTTTCAGCTATTGTCACTCTTGCTTTAATTAAGCTTTAAAAAATATGATTTTTCCACAAAGTTAATGATGACTGTCGACAAAATGTGAACAACAGGCAGAGACTTACTCCTACAGATATATAAAACACAAAAGTACAAAGTGTGTTTTATTGAATCTAGAAGCTGTGTAGAATATTTTAGTCCTGATTAACATCTGTGATGTTAACTTGCTAGAAATAAATTTGTTGTGGGCAACTGCAATGGCAATAAAACTTCCTTATCCTTATTTGAAGAGGCAGTTTTTGATCAGGATGTCATGTGGTCTACGTTCCCAAGAATTTAATGGAGTCTTAATTCACAAATATGGCAAGTCTCAGCGTTGTTTATTTAAATGTGTTAACAAAACTCTAGAGAAGTTCTTTCTGACATTAGCCCTGTTATCAACTGGAAACCGGCCAATCAGAGAATAGGACACATCAGCCACAGTTTCCTGCTGAGTCTCAAAACTCCAGCAGCTGAGCGAATGAGAACTGTTTAGTTGAGCGTGCACTGGCAGAATTAAGAGTGCGCTGGTCACCACTGTGAGGGCTTTGGGCCACATATACACAGAAAATCTCATGAGGGTGATTCTCTGTTTGCAAGTAGTGTTATTCCTTCGCAGTGCAGAAATACCTCCTAGCTATGTGTTTTTTTTTTTACTCAGGGTACTAATTTACCCGCTCATATCATGTGTATGCGCATGGTAAACACAGTGCAGTCCACGGCAGTCAGTTTTCACGCGCGGCCCTTTTTGAAACTAAAGATTGTGGTTGCTACATCCATTTATTGTGTAAAGTCTTATATCCTTGTTTAATGTGATAAAAAAGTATCTGAGACAATTTTAACTTATTTAATACATATTCTGAATATTTTATCCTTTATTTGGCCTGGACGATAATGCAAAATTTGGCATTGATCCGATACCAAGTAAATCCAGGGCAACTATCGCCATAATCAAAAGAATACTTTTTGCCTTTAATTACTGATCCTGATTATGATCATAACAAAACACAGTACAAAGATTGTTGTCAAGCATTATTTATTAAACTGAGTAGCAGAACTGAGTAATTGAAATTTAAGTTGTTTCATTTCTAAACAATATAAAATAACAACATAAACAATGTAACAAAATAATAGAATAACCAGTAAGTCAACAGTGCAAATTAGCTAAACAAAAGCAAAACCTAGTATTGGTTGGCTCTCATTCACAGTCCTGGGCTTTTTGCCTATGAAAACCTTCTCTAAGAAAAATATTGATTTCATCACTCAGGTATTGATTAACGCAAATACTAGCCTTGGGATCTATGCTACTGATATTTGCATCAATCCGCCCAGCCCTACTCTTTATCCTAATCCATTTGTTTGCATGTAAACATGTTAGTGAACCCCATGTTCCTAAGATAAAACGTGCATCCAGAAGCAGAAAAAGGAGGAAGAGAAGAAGAGGAAAAGAGTTTCAGCATGTATGAAGGAACTCTTTCATCTTCACCCCAGAATCCCTGGCGAGGTCTTCCATGCCAATCCATTTCCTGCAGTTGGCTTCAACCTCACCCGATGGGACAACACACACATGCAAACACACAAACTTGGCTCGCTTCGTGCCACTGTGAAAGCTCTGCAATCTTGTGTTAACACACAAAGACAGACACTTACAGACGCACACAACTCAGCCCATTGGGATATCTGCGAGGAAATGGCAAGCAGCAGCTTGGGGGTCCCTTCGCTCCTCCACAGAAACTGTAGCACCCTAGAGGCATTCCTTTGCCCCGTCTTAACACAAACATACTCATACGTGTGTGTTGTGCAGGTATGTGTCTTATTTGTGTCAGAATGGAAACGTGATGTTTTCTCTGGTGATCACTTGCATTCCTGTCATACTTGCACCTGTGTATTGTTTTATGAAGGCGTTTAGGGGATTGTGTGTGGTGTGGCTCATTTTAAACTTCCAGAAACAAAAATGAATAAAAGATAAACAAAATTGTTAGAACAAACCACACAGACCCAAAATACTGCCCTGCATACTGGAAGCACCGGCGTATGTCAAGGAGTTGCTTTTGTTTCAGTTTCCCTTTGTGTGTGTGTGTGTGTGTGTGTGTGTCATAGTCAAATCCACAGGCGTTTTTTTTTTTTTTTTTTAAACCTCTGTGCATTAGTGTGTATATGTCTTCTTCTGTGTGATACTATCCGCAGGCGTCCAAGTCTGTTCATTAGCAGGCTTAGCTAGCAGAGGGAAGCATGTAAAGATGACTGCTATTAATTTAGCATCTCACTGACCTGCCTTCTTCCTCTCTCTCTTTCTCTCACACACACATACACAGATGACTGCCAATTCATTAAGTGAGCCCCAGTTTGTACCAACTGGTAGAAGCTAACTAATCTGCACTGCGCCAGTGGAGAGAGGACAAGCCAGAGAAACAGATAACATTCACCGAGGGGGACATGCAGCCTCTGAAAACAACTATTAACATCAACATTTGGGAAGGCTTAACTTCAGAAAGACAAATTCACACTCACAAGCACTGGGATTTGGTTGTGATTATACATCCTAAAGACAGTAGAAAGTTGGTGCTAGGTATATAAAAAAGTATTTTCTTTTTTTCTACAGGAACTGCAGAAGAAGAAAAGTACTTGATGTTGTTTTGTTCCAAAGTCTCTTAATCCTGTTGCTCTGCTGTGGGAGGCTCTGATCGGCTTGACAATACTAAGATGATGTGTTTAAATGCATAGTCCACTAAAGCCTGTACTGGGCTGCACAAGAGCGAACATGCTTTTATTGGTTTTCACCCAATGTGGTTCTGTGCATTATGGCTGTAGGAGTCATGTTTTTTTTTTTTTTTTTTTTTGTTAAGTTTCCCCCCAACCACTAGAGGGTTACGTTTAATTTTTCTCCTGTTCTGCCTGTGGTGGATGTTGGCCTGGGATTATTAAAGGTCAACTGTCTTGTCACTCAGGTGTTGTTAACTGGAAGAGGCTAAACAGGTTTTCTAACGCACTCAATCAAAATGTTTTGTTTTTGATTAATAGAAATTTTAGTTTAATGAAAAGGCAAAGAAACAGACTTTGTAAAGAAAATATATGTTCATCTGATTTTAAATGTTCAACAAAGAGTGATCATAAGCCTAACTGAGCTCATGTAGGAACAACAGCTGGTTCGAGCCTTGGCTGGGGGGAGGTATGAACAATGGCCTTTCTGTGTGGAGTTTGCATGTTCTCCACGGGTATGCGTGGGATAATGTGAATAGTTGTTTGTCTCTTTGCGCAGTCCCTGCGATGGACTGGTGACTGGTCCAGCGTCTACCCTGCCTTTCACCTATTAAAATGCTGGGTTATGCACCAGGTTCCCTGTGAGCCTTCATTGGACAAAGCGGTATAAATAATAGATAGATGGATATTAAACTAAATTAATTTTAGTATAATTATAATTCATTCATTCATCCATTCATTCATTCATTCATTCATTATCTGCCTGCTTTGTCCATAAAGGGTTGCAGGGAAGCTGGAGCTTAACCCAGCATTTAACAGGTGAGAGGCCGAGTACACCCTGGACAGGTCACCAGTCTATCATTGGGCCAACCCAGAGAAACAAACAACCATTCACACTCACTCCTAGGGAGAATTTAGAGTGACCAATTAACCCAACATGTATGTGTTTTGGACAATTATTATTTTGTATATATTGTTGTGTAATTATATATAATTGTACCATAGTATTATATTAATTTACTATTAAATTAACCTGATTAATTATTGCTAAATATCATTTGAATCACCTCTGAAATGACAAAGTTTTGCATATCATAGGACACTTAATGTTAACATCAACTGGGTCAGTTCTGTCGTACTTTTTTAACTGAATAATGTATTTAAAAAGCCAGTGGACACTTTGTTAACCCCTTAAAAATCTGCTAATGTATTTGGTTTTGTCACATTTCTACTAAAGTAGAACGTATTCGTCTGAGCTTTGTTGCTCATTTGCTGCCATCTTATGCAAAATTATTTTTAGGAAAACAGAAGCCGTGAAGGATCCACCACCAGTAGCCTTTGCTACATGACAAATGAAGTGCGGATTTGTAGGGATTATTCAGAGGCGCCTTCCAAATGGGACAGTGCTTGGCTTGCCACTGTGACATATGTAGCTGACGAACATGTACTTCAAAGTGTGCAGACTTGGAACACATCTAATGCCAACCAGTTAACAATGTTAGCATCACATCCAAAGATAATATTGTACCAAATACACAGATGTAACAGTGTGTTGCAAATAATTATAGGCGCATGAAGTGCAAAAATTCCTTCCAGAGTGTTTGTTACAACAATAATTAGCCTGTGGAATGAGCTTCCAAAATACAGCAGCACAACTGTTTAATGTATTTGTAACAGCTTTACACCATGGCTGTGATTTTGATTTCTTTGAGGACAGTAGAAAGAGAAACCAGCAGAAGAGTCATCAACGTGTTTTCCTGCTTTGACACACCTAACTCTAATAAATGGGTCATTGTGCAGAACTTCACAACAAACTATTGCATCCATTTTATTTTTTAAGGTGTGTTATGGCAGGGAAGCATCTACAACTTGCAGGACAAGGCCCTCAAAGACCAGGGTTCTAAGTCTAGTGTATATCACTGTGGTATTTGCATTAAAACAATAGAAGCAGTTTAATTTAGCTTACATATAAAAGTGAAAGGTTCTTTCAGAGAGCAGAGAATATCTTTTTAAATCACTACATGAATCCAGTGCTGCCAACTAAGCAGCTTTGTTGTTATATTTAGCGAGTCTTCAGACCCTTCTAACAAGGTTTCTTTTTTTTTCAAAAAAAGCGACTAGCGACAAATCTAGCTACTTTTTCTGGTTTTATTGGAGACTTTTGGAGTCTGACTTGGAAAAACGTAGTTTATTCTCCTCAGTGAGGACTGGATGCTGCGCAGACCCCTCCCACATCCAAAAGCACTCAGAAGAGGCTTGGTCCTCACAAAAGCAGCAGCTGTGTGCAGCAACAGCAGCTCCAAGCTGCATTCAGAGCAGGAGATGATCACCTCTGTTTCATAACCAGACTGAAAATTAAATGTGCGAACCTGCTGCTAGATGATGCCGCCCTGGCTCCATCAGATAGTAATGTCTATTAATGAATAGGGTGAACTATTTTAAAAAGCATTAATGAACAACATGTTAAAGCATTTTTAAGTTAAAAGGGCTGTGACATGCTTTTGCAGACTAATTATAAAACAAATTACACGTAATAAAACTAAACTAACAAAGGATATATTGAATGAATGAATTATTTATTTATTTATTTTTGTTTAAACATGGTTAGGTTGTCTCTTCCTCCATTTTTGCCTCTCTCATGGCATCCTTCTCTGCAGCAGCCTATACAACTATATATACCAGAATGATTATGCAAATGACATGATAACGTAATTTTGCGACTTTCAGCGACTTTTTGGACAGCCAATAGATATTTTTCTTACTGAGGAGTTGCAACAGTGCATGAATCAGTGCAGTACAGTAAAGTACTGTTTCAACAATTTCATGATTTTACATTTTAGTAATAAAATATCATACCATGTTACAGCATGTGTGATAACTGATTCTAAAATATGCCTGTAAAATATTTTAAGTTTGGGAAGTGTTTCTCAAGGGGATATTTCTGGCTTGAACTATAAAAAGAAATTTAACTAAATGGCTTAAATTAGTTTTTCATATTTCTTTACTAATTAACTGCCACTGAAAGTTAAAAAAGACACTTTTTTAAAAGACACACAGACAACTTTTTGGTGTATCACTTTTATTAAACTACTATGGAAATAAAAGGTAGAAAGTTCTAGTATTTTTCACCATTGTAGAATGCTTAGGTAAACCGCTACAACCTCAATAATAAAAGGTATACTCGCCGTTTGTGCTCCTCATGCACTTTCGCAATTTCTTTAATGTGAAGTAAATCCCTTAAGTACATTTGTGCATATCCAGCCTTGATCCAGTGGGGATCTTGTGTGTTTCTATATGCAAGTCTCCTTCAGCATCCCCACAGTCATGCTAATCACCCTCCCTGTCACTCAGTCTCAAGGTCTTAGTGGCCCTCTGTTGAACGCTGTATTCACCATTTAAATAGAATCAGAATTTGGTGTTCAAGCCAGTTTAAAAAGCTCAGTAAATCGAATGCCATAGTCTGAAACAAATCACTCAGATTTTTGAAGTAAAGGTCATCACTGTACTAATCCTACTGAAAATCAATTTAAAGGTTAAAACTAATATTCTACCCATAACAACTTGACTGTTTAGCAGCTGGACTGAGACACTGAGGGTGAAAAGATTGGGCGTAGGATTACAGTTAAGACAAAAAGTTGGCTGGCTGCTGTTCACGTGGTTTGGAAAAAGTAAATTTTTGGTCTTAAAATAAGAATTAAATGACAGTGGCTATGTGGTATGCAAGATGCTGTTTGGTGCCCCCTAGTTTGCCCAATATGACAGAGATTTCTAAGTCCTTAGATGACCCATAAACATGTCACAATCTATTGCACTTGACAAGCTACACAGGCTACAGTCATGATAACTTCTCATAAAATTGAAAATCAAGTTGAACCATTCAAGCAAGATAAATACAAGGAAAAAAACAGTCCTCTATATGTCAATAAATAAAACAGATGATGGGTGTTTTTAAACTGTTAAAATTTTGTAAAAGCATGAACACAAGTATTTGCAGAACTCACAACAACGATAAATATAATGGCCATGATCAACAGAACTGTTACTTATATCTCAATGTGCAAAACACAAGAAACATGTAAAGTATTACTTCTACAGAAGGGCTGGCCAGTCAGCTGGATGTACTGGTTTACCAAAAACAAGCAGCTGAGCATTTAAGTCTCTAGATGAAGACAGTTGTGCTGCTTGCTGGTCAGGGACTGATCAGGCTATGCCTAAAATCTTTCCTGGTCAGAAGGAGGTCCTGGGCCTGAAGACCCCTCCTATTTGATGTATGAAGCTCCAAAATATTTCATAACTGCTCCTGCAGAAAGAAAACTCCTTCAATTACCAAGAAAAACAGATTATAAGCACAAATACATCATAATTGTAGTGATGTAATAATACAAATATTCAAAATTTATTTTTACATCAAATAATTTAATATACAGGGGCTCAACATGAACCCAGTTACAAAGAGGTCACTTTTAAGCAGTTTCTCCATTTATCTACACATTGTACTTGTTAAAGTAATAAAATGAGGATAAATGAGTGCTGACTACTATCTGATGGCATTGCCTGTGTATATTTCACAGGAAATTATAAAGTGGTGAGCTCATGTCTAACTGGTTATATGTGTTAACCTGGAAGTGTTTCTGTAGGCAGAGCTAAGTCAAATATCAGTTAACAGTCAAACATCTGTCAGAAGCCAGAGAGAGATGAGGAAAACTCACAAACATAATGCCAAAAGAATGAATGGCTAATTTAAAATAAAGATGTGCACTAAAACCTGTTTGTCCTCCTTTTTAATATATATACATATATACATTTGGAGTGGGACTTTAACACATTAATTATGTTTAATTAATTACAAAAAAGTTAATGCATTTAATCTCAGTTTACTTTCCAAGCAACAATTCTCTTTTTAAAAAATCGACTAGTAACAAAGCCAGAGACTTTTCTGGTGATACCAGAAACTTTTGGAGACTGATATGAAAGCTCCCAGCTCGAGAGCAGGAGATGTTCCCCTCCCCTCCACAGCCAGACTCAAAGCTGCTGCTGTCCTGGCTTACCGGCAGATTTAACATTAATTAATTGAGTAAATATTGAGAGAAAAGTACACAAATTATGTACATCCTTCAATCATATTTGTTTTTAAGTAGAAATTGCATGTTAGAGTTAAAAACCTTGTACCAACAGGCAGTTTCTCTTTTTTGAGGGTACCTTTAAACTCAACTTGACCTCTTTTGTTCCCACTGAGACAAGACACTTGTATAGATGACTCATTGCCAGTCATCAAGGTTGTTTAGTTCCATGAACTAAGCTTCCTGCTTAAAACATATCAAGCATAAGAGTAAAAGACCTTTAAAATGTCTTGTGATTTTCCTGCATTTCTGTGTCTGCATAAGAGAAGCAGGTGAAAAGGCTACGAAAACAGTGTGTGCACATGTTAAGCATAATTAACTGGATTGTGCCAAAAGAAAAAAGAAAAAAAAAAAGAATGAAGGCAGGTCAGCTTTAAAGCCTTGTCAGACCATGCTGACCTTGATAACGAAGACTCTTTGCCCAAAGTTATTAACAATAATTGGACCTAATTATATGATGTATAAAAAGAAAAGAAAATTGCAGAGACTGTTCCATTGAACTGTTTTTACAGAGACTGGAAAATTGCACAATACAAGGTCAAGTAGAACTACCCTGAGCATCACGTGCAGCTGCTCTTTATATGTCTGTGCCATGTGCTAGTACAGACAATAAACTGTTAACAGTGCAGCCATCTTTGAATTCTGGTAAGTCACAGACATGTCTGCTGCACCACCTTTCTGTCTATCTATCTATCTATCTATCTATCTATCTATCTATCTATCTATCTATCTATCTATCTATCTATCTGTCTGTCTGTCTGTCTGTCTGATGTGAGTTGCAAACCACTGCACAGTAAATGAAACTCGCCACATCAGAATGGTAGAAGAAAAATCTGATTAATGATTCATGTCCACATTGCATCCCCTAATTGTATAGAAATGTTTGCTAATTAAAAGCTGCTGGTAAAAGAAGATACATTTCTAGGCAAAGGGAATAAACAGAGTAATGCTTCCTCTTTTGAAGAACATGTTTTTAGATACCACATGAACACAATACACCCACCACTAATAAACACTGTAATTGTCTTTTTCAGAGTGAGGTCATTCCTCAGAACATTTTCATTTGTGTGAATTTAATATTTTAATGTTGTTTTCATAATACAGTTGTGAAACTCCACATCACAGCTGGGCAATCAAGTTATCTTAAAGTAAGATCTAAATTAGATTTAGGTTGATCTCAGTGATAGTCATTCCGGTTTTCAGTCTGTCGCTCAGTATGACCACAGCTAAAGCGCCATGTCAACATGCAACCCGATTGATTTAGATCGATCAAAATCAAGTTTATGTAAATATTGTTTTTGTTTTTTTTTTACACGGCTCAGCACATTCCTGCGATAGGCATGCAGTCTTTAGCATAACACCTGCATGGGAGAACTACTGGCTCTGCTCCTCACAGAGGAACGAATGCTTTCACCCCTGGAGTGTTTTAAAACGTTGATATTTTTGTCTGTTTCTCGGGTTGTTGACACAACATACTTTCGTTAGCTAGGCATATAGAGCCATGACGTGATTCAATGAAGTGACATAAAGAAGTGACATGATGACGTGACATTGTATAAATAAAATAAATAGCCTCAGGCTGTTTAGTTTTTGTAATGAAAGTAAAATATATAAACCTGTTCTAGAGGAAGGGTAACCTTAAAGATTCACTACAGAACTGCTGCAGGCTATTTCATAAAAGACAGTCTTATCTTGATTCTTATCTTATTTTTTGCTGTCCAATAATGTCTTTTTGCATTTTGTTGCTAAATTAGCCACAGTGCACATTCTCAACAATGTTTTTATCCTCTTGTTAGCCTGTGACGCGGTGTATAAAGTGAAAATCGGCTGCGACATCATGCGGTGTCCTGAATGAAAACATAGTATAATGTAGTTTCTCAGCCTCGGAATGCTGCTCAAGATTCAAGATTCAAACAACTTTATCACTGAAGGGCAATTCAGTTTACAGTCTGCCAGAAAGTAACACAGAAAACAATCACAAACATAAACATAAACATTCAGGCACTCTGACAGTGACAATCAATGACCACAGAAGTCTAAAAAGCAGCAAACGCACAGGTTGCCATGGAAATTAAATAATCAATAAAACAATAAATACAGTGCCTGGCCATGTCTACTTGCTGCCTTCAGTAGTGTTAAGAAGCATGATGGCAGAAGAAATATAAGAACTTGCGTACCTGTTAGTTTTCTTGGGAGGGGAACGACTCATAATCTGTCTGGCTTTCTGGGCAATTCTTTGAAAAGGGAGCTAAGGTGAGTCATCTGGACTCCTGTGATCTTGTAGCCGATGTTAAGAATTCTAATGAGACTATTCTTTTCCTTGACCAACAAGCTGTAAAACCAGCAAATAAAAGAGAATGCGAAAAGACTTTCAATATAGTAATGATAAAAATTGCATAAAAGTCTGTCAAAAACATAAAAAGAGTTAAGCTTCCTCATCTGTTGGATCCTTTCTTGTCCCCTCTTAGCAATTATTTTTGTGTTTTGATCAAACCTGAAGTTGGAGTCAAATAATGTTCCCAAATACTTAAAGGCTGAATAATTAGGATTTTTTCTTAAAAATAATTTAAAATGTTCTCATTTGCTGCAAGGGATAAAAGGAAGCTTCCCTATAAACAATCTGTCTCCTACATCGACAACGTCTTCGTCAAGTTGTTCTTCAAAATAAGAGCTCCGTGCACTGTATAGCTCTTTCCAACGTCCCGGTTCCTTAACCAATCATATGCGACTCCCCACGGTTGCCTAACAACAACAAGGCAGCATTTGGTATTTTAAGTCCGCAAAAGAGCAGCAGCGTGCAGGTATGAAAGCTAGTAAAAGAACCCGACCAGAAATAGTTTCAGAAAAGCCTTAAAAGCCTCAGCATCCTACTAAAAAATAAAAACAACCAAAACGGAATAAAACAAGGATCAATATTGGAGAATCTTTCTCCTCGAGTTTTGCTTAAATTAACGCTCTCCGTGTTTTTCTCTTTTGACTGCAGTTCTGATTTGAAACACTAGGTGTCAATGCTACTTGTTTTGCGTTTAAAAGTTTCCACAAAATCACCATGGATGATACTGGCACCTGGCTCAGGTGTTTTTTTGTTTTTTCTTTTTTTTTTTTACTAAAATCAATGCTGAACTCTTTAGTTTTTGTCACGTAATGGTACATGTAATCATCATACCAGTTCACAAATGCTGATAAGGTGCAGCCATTGAGGCCCTTGGAGGAGGGACAGGAGGGCAGTGTCATCAGAGAATTTGACAAGGTGGCTGCCTTCTGATGAAGAGCAGAGGAGAGAGGACACAGCCCTGTGGGGAACCTGAATTTGAGGTGAAGATGTTGGACATGTGACCATTCACAAACACCAGCTGAATTCTGTCTAAAATCTGATCTGGTAAATTAAAACAAGAAGCAAGTTTCTCAATTAAAATATAAGGCTGCATCTTAATCAAAGCTGGCGAGTCTACAAATAAATCGTGCATGGTTTTTCCAGGTGCTTGTTTAACCTACGATTTAAAAAAAAAAAAAAAAAAGAACTTAGCATTATCCACACCTTCTCCAGCTTGGTAAGTGAATTGGAGTTGGTCTAATTTCCCATCAATTCGGGACACAGTCTCTATTTTTAGAATCTTCAAAGTTTTTCATCCCTAGGAATGTTAAAGAAACTGGTCTGAATTCATTCAGTTGTCTTGGTTTATTTGATTTTGAGACTGGAATAATGGATCTTTTCCACATAGCTGGTAACTGGCCACACACAATACACATCTGGAAAAGAGTGGTGAACACAAGACTGAGCTGGTCAAAACAGTTTTTGAAGCTGTGATTTCACCCACTTTAGTAAAGTTTCTTCTTATTTTTCACCTCTACCTCTTCCTATCTTCTTCTTCATCAACCTAGCAAATTGCTGCCGGTGGCACTCCCTCAACAGCATGCTCATGAACCTTAACCTTATCCTTGACGTACACACAAACGTCTGTGATGTGTTACTTTTTAATTTAATTTTGGTTTCCTTTATTAAATACTGTAAATAGACTTACGCCCCCTTCTGCACTGGAGAGTTATGTCCTCTTGTGTAAGAATGAATGGTATGTCCTTATTAGCAGTTGAGCATGGTTGTTGTGGTATATTTTAAGTTTGTTTTTTTATTGTTGTTTTTTGTCAATATGCCATGGATGACACATAGAAACACAGAAAGGGAGTTTTACTGCTGCTTCTTAACTCTACTTCTACACTGTTTAATTTACAGAACTCGAAAACAAAACAGCCCCAACCATTGCTTTGTCACTTTCCTCTTTTTAGCTCATTGTGTGTGTATTTATTTATTTATTCTTCCTCAACACATGTAAATATGAACAGCACAGCCACAAGGGAAAACAGGAGCACAGGAATAGGTGAAGTGAAGATAAGATTCACAAGCTGACAACAACCTGTCACATTACTATAAATGCAAGACAAGCTCCCCGGGAGGTTCTAGGACCTTCTGATTTATAAATTAGGGGTTGAGTGTTCTTATGCTTGAAAAATCAAACACGTTGTTGACAGGTCTTTGTCTTCATCCCTGTAGCTTAGTAAGTGCATATAAGAATGGGCTTGCTCACATACTGTAGGTAGTCCGGTGTGGCAGAAAGGAGAGGTGGAGCTTATTCATATTTATAGATTCCAACATTCTTAGTAAGGAAAATCCATAGCTATTTCTCAGCCATTTAAGAGCATAAAGAGATAGTTTTTTTATTGAAATTAAGATATTTTATAATACATAATATATTGTTTTCCAGTCTATATTACATTTAAGGCCAGGGCATTTAAAGAAATGGGGAATAAGAAAGCAAGAATAAAAGGCAAAGATTCGTTTGTGGGGCAGGTGCAGGGAAGGTGGGTAGGATTACCTCCAGAATATCAAAGAGTCCCTGCATCAGAGAGGGTTAGTCCTGTCGTCATTAAGCATGCTCTCTTAATGATGAGGCTCTCACTCTTGCACTGATGAGGGAAGGAGAGAGACCAGCGGCTAGCTAACTAGAGTCAATTACTGCATGACTGTGTGTGTGTGTGTGTGTGTGTGTGTGTGTGTGTGTTATTTATACATTCCTTTGGGTGTATATCTGTTTCTGAAATATTCTTGGTCTGTAAGAAAGAAAATGAATACAAATCCATTTTAGTTTGTGCAAGAAAAACTTCATTCCAGCTAATTTTACTGGGTTTTAACGCTACCTTTTCAGCTTGTCTCCATCAGTCAGCTAACCTGCGGGGAGAGACAGACTCCAAGCTAACAAGATGAATTTAACCAGCAACTGAAGGGCGGGTATATTGATAGACACTGAACACAATTGAATCAAATTAGTCCACAGAGTATTTATTTAGTCCAATTAGTTACAGGACTAATGCCAGAAAAGGAAATTACCAATAAACAGCTCACCTCCACAGCACCTTACACCTTTTTTCTGGTGAACTAAAGGGCACATTCAGATATAAAAAAATCCTCATCCTGCCAACAAATAATTGATTAGACCAATTAAAACACAAATCAAGCCACCATTACACTGTGTGGTTTTGTATCACACTAAGCACTCCTGACAAGGACACTGTTTTACACTAATGGTCTCAGAAAGATTTCTTGAGTTTAACTGGTCTCAAGACTTGGACAAATCAAAACCAAGCATATTCACATGCAAAGAGAACAGGAATCGCAATGGTAAACCATCCTCACTGGGGTGTGTTTCGCCTGTGTGCACATGCACAGAGGTGGAAGCTTGTAGCTTGTAGCTTGTAAAGTAAATTTTTGAGATGTGCTCAGTCATTAAACACTTTTTAAATTGATGAGACGGAGACAGCTGCTGATTTCCTTCCTTTAGTTGATCTGTTTTTAATGACCATGACCTTTTTTTGGTTGTTTGGTTTTATCACTGACACTCATTCCAGTTGAGCCACTTGAGTTTTTGGCAGTTATATTCATATTAGCTGGTATGCCAAATGCCAATAAACATTAAAGTCAAGGAAGAAGAAGATCTTGGACACAACTGATGAGAGTCAGCCAGTATCAGTCCTTCACATCTGCTTGATTTTTTCCTATGCTGTGTCCTGATCCAGCCAAATTCCCAATAAACATGTTCTCAATTCTCGTTTTGTCAGATTAGAGTGAAAGAGAAATGGTGACTAAAATGTGGTCCATTAAGAGTAATTTTCTTTTTTTTTTATGTTACTTCCAAAAATTCTCCTATCATCTTATCTGTCATAACAAAATCCTGGTTTTTCGACTTGTCATGCAAAGAGGTTAGTTATTTAAAATGTGCCCCTTGATTTTTCCCTCACATAGTGCACAGTCTCCATCTGGGTAAAAACAGCACTGGCATGGCAGTAAACAGTTTGGGTAATTCGAAAGATCCAAGGAGTAAAAACAGAGACATCAAAGACCTAGGTTGGCAAAGACAGTGATATTACAGATGGGGAAAAAATCAACAGCAGGATGCTTATAGCTTACTGATTCACTCAGCTGCCCTATCTTCAAGCTTTTGTATTAGAGCATTAAAAAAATGCCTGAGAAAAACAATCAGTTTTACTTTAGCTAAGAAACTGATGCAAATGTCAGAATGGTTAATATAAACATTTTTACCATTTTGTCTAAAAATTTTGAACAACTCTGTATTTCTTCAAATTGCCATAATTTGGGAAATATGTATAAGGAAATGTTTGAATTTGTCCTTTTTACTAAGCTTTGATGCCTTTTGTTCTGTTTTCTGACATGATGATCCCACACTGCTTCAGTAATATTGAGGTTTGGCTCTGGGGAGGATTCATCACTCTCTAAGACCTGTTGTCACTTATTTTCAGTCCAGCTCTGGTGTCATTTGGTATGTCTCAGCCTTTTCTCCCTGTTTCCCCTCTTGAAGAATGGCTTCTTGACAGCCACCCTTCAGTGGAGACCTTTTTGATGAGGCTTTGGTGAGGAATAGATGGATCAACTAAAAGAGACGCATCTGTCAGGTGTCAGGTCTTGTCTTATTTTTTCTTATGTCTTAAGGACATCATTTACAGATACTTTTCATACTCTGTAGATAGTTTCTGCAACCTGCCACTTGTCCAGTTTGCTAAAGATGTTTAAAGGACACACCGCACACCATGCTCAGATTTCCATGATTTCCTCTGATTCATTGGGCATCTTTTAGTTGGTGCTAATTTATGTGTGTCAAACAGTGTTATCTTTGGCATATTTAGTATAGAAATAGCAACACGGGTGTATTATGACAGGCTGGTAGCAACAAGGTACCTAAAGATAAGATTTAAAACAGATTCTCTGCCAAGCTGTCTGTTATGTACAGTGGGATGCAAAAATATTCACCTCCTTGTTTTTCTTTGAGTGTGTGTGTGTGTGTGTGTGTGTGTGTGTGTGTGTGTGTAAAGGTGTTTGTTCCACAACCTGCAATGAAACTGATGGCTAGGATTTTTGCCCTTTCCTCTAAGCAAAAGTGCTCCAACTACTTAAATTTGTTTGGACTCTCCTGGTGTACAGTAATCTTCATGTCATGCTACAGAATCTCAGTTAGACTGAGTCTGTGTCTGTTGACTGGATGGGTTGATGTTTTTTCAAATATTTATTATGAAAACTAAAAAAAAAAAAAGATTTCACACAAACCCCTTTAGTGTTGGTTCAGCAGTATGCTTATTATCATTCTCCTGCTGGAAGGTAGCCTGTGCCCCTGTTTCAAATCTCTGGAAGACTTTTTCTTTATTCTCCTCAATAATTTCCCTGAATTTAGCACCATCCAAAATTCCCTCAGTTCTGATGAGTTTAACTGCCGATCAAAAATAACCCCTCTGCATGATACTGTCACCATGTTTGTCTGTGGGAATAGTATTGTTGGGGTGAGAAGAGGTGTTGGATTGGTGGCCATTTTTTAATTACTTATAGCCTAGGGGCTAATTTATAACTGTGGCGTACACAGAAACGAGGCCTGACAGAGGTATACGCCATTCCCCACATAAAAGTTGTGATCTATAAAAAACATGACGGGAAAATGTGCGCACCTGTACGTAAACTTTGACTCATGTGCATGGACATTTTGGAGATGGGGAAAATCAATGATGCAGGTCAGGCTGCATACTGCTCCTCTCACACATTTAATTTCACTTCATATCAAACATCAGCTATAGATCTACGTTATCATAAACATTCAAACCAGTAATGTTATCTGTTCTGCAGCTTGTACTGAGCCATAACTATTCCATAAGCATCTTTTAATAGGGCTCTGTGGTTGGCATGAAGCTGGACTCCCTGGTGACAGTGGCAGAGAGGAGAACACTAAAAAAACTACTGGCTATTGTGAATGATGCCAGTCACCTTCTGCACACTGTCATCAGTGCACAGAGAAGCCTGACCAGTAACAGGCTGCTCCTCCCCAAGAGTAGGACCAACCGGCTCAGAGACTCCTTTGTCCCCCAAGCCATCAAACTGTACAACTCTGCATTAGGCAGGAGGGGGAGAAGGAGGGGGGAGAGGGAGGTGTGCAGTCCACCCGATAGAACACATGCACAATAACCCATACAAACAGTTGCTATAACTTATACATGCAATAGTGAACTGGGAATCTGTTCCACCTCTACTGTGTGCAATGCATGTTTATATTGTTTTATTTAACTTATCTTATTGTTATTATTGTTATATTTATTGCATTCTATTTGCCTCTATTTTGCTTTGTACCTGTATATATTGTGTCTTGTGCTTGTCCTGCTTTACTGTTGGTGTTGTATTGCTACTGGTACCCAAATTTCCCTGAGGGCTCTCTGAAGGGATTAATGAAGTAGTTCTATTCTATTCTATTCTATTCTATTCTATTCTATTCTATTCTATTCTAATATAAAAAATAAATAAAGCAACTCAAATCTCAAACTCTGGAGCAGAGAAAAGGGTGGGTCTATGTGGCAACTAACTGGTAAATTTATCACCGTGGTTGTAACCTAAACCACTGATTTAAGTGGGAAGCATACAGTCCGCCCCCTGGTGAGATAACAACGATATTAAGGTCAATTTATAAAGATCTTTTTATGTATTTTAATGTATATCAGTTAGATATGTCACACATAACTGTCACTGTGTTCCACATCACAGCTGTAATTTCTTTATGTTCATCAGCTACAAGATTAATGGCTCTGATGATGTCCCTTTGTGTTTGGAGTAAAGCTTCGGTCAGAGCCTAAAGCATCTCCCTCGTCGGGTTGGGACCTCCACATCTTCACCACCTCCTGCCCCCAACTGTGGAAGGTCTGAAGGATGCAGCACATCAGCCTGATGCTTTCTCCACATGTGTATAAAATAGTTTACACTGTCTTGACATAAAACATGTAACAGCTTTACCAGGTCCATCGGTAGTCTCTGCCAAGTCAGCGTCTCCCTCCTTCATTTTATGGCCCAGTGTGTGAGCTCAGGTTTCATCTTTCTCCTCCAGTTGCAGACACACTCTAACGGTGGAAGGAAATTTTTTTTTTTTGCTTGTTTTGTTTTGCTTTTTGCCTCCCTTTGTGATCCGACCAGCTTTACCAAGTCATATATTCTGGAGCGTTGCTTTGTTTGTCTGCTGATAGGGACGTAACTCAAAAAGTTATGGACGGATTTTGATTAAATTTTCAGAAAAAGTCAGAAATCAAATAAAGGAAGTGATTAGATTTTGGGGGTGATACAGATCACCGTCTGGATCCAGGAAACTTTAAAAAGATTCTTTACTATGGGGAGATATGGCTCATTAGGCTATTAGTGCTTCTAACTCAAAAATAATGCTCACAATTACTGGCAAAAAAAACCCCAAAACAAACAAAAAAAAATAATAGGGGTGCACAGTGGTGTGGTGGTTAGCACTGCAGCCTCATAGCAAGAAGGTCGCTGGTTCGTGTCTCAGCTGGGGGGAGGTTCGAACCAGGGGTGTGGTGGCCTTTCTGTGTGGAGTTTGCATGTTCTCTCTAGGTTCTCCGGCTTCCTCCCACCATCCAAAGACATGCATGTTAGGTTAATTGGTCACTCTAAATTCTCCCTAGGAGTGAGTGCAGGTGTGTATGGTTGTTTGTCTCCATCTGTGTTGGCCCAGGGTGTACCCTTCCTCTCACCTGTTAAATCCTGGGATAGGCTCCAGCTTACCCGCAACCCATAACGGACTAAGCAGTAGATAATGAATGAATGAATAAAAGAACAAATAAATAAAAATTACAATGGCTTGGCAGACGGGATATGAGGCAGATTCAGGCCTCCATATTTGCAAGTAGTGATTTATAAAGGGGAAACTGATCCCTTAGAAGTTACTTTTGGTGTACATATATGTTTTTTTTTTTTGTTGTTTTTTTTTTCCAAAGTGACCTTAGTGTGAACGGTCATGTCACATTTAATCAGACTTCTATGTCATTAAAGGGAGACAGACATCAAACAACCCCCAAACTACACTTTTAAAATTCAGATGCACATTATAACATGTAGCATCCATACTTACCTCCATAATACCTTGTGCTGCATGGAGCATTATGTCTTCTCCTCATGCAAGTCACCTAAGGGCAGTAGACTGTTCATACTGGAGTCTGATGCGGTTGCATTTTAACTGTAATGTGAACAACTACACAGAAAAAAAGTTGAGTTTTTCCAAGTTTGCTTATTTTAAAAACCATCAGGATAACTGAGTGCTTTCTGAAACATTATGCCTACCCCCTGTCAATCATACAGGAACAAGCCAGCCTAATTACAACCTACAAATGCAGAGAGAAACAGAAATGACCACTGAGTCAGTGCCATTAAAAACCCTGGAATATAAAATAAAGTTGTGTAAGGGAGCAGGTTATTTATTCCTAAAAGTGGGAGTGGAAATTTTGAAATATCTTTAAACAGGGGCGTGGGTGGATTCATTCGAAAGGGGCTCTAATGTTATTATTTTTTGAGTGAATCATCCACAATAAAGAAGGTAAAAAATATATGCCTACTATGGCTACTTTAATATAGGGCTATGCCAATTTAATGCCTTTTAATGAATGTGTTACACCGACCATGTATTTTTCTGTTTTTTAAAGGCACGCTGTCATTATGATACCTTATCACAGCTGGTGGGAGACAGCTGCTTTGGAACGGCTGGTTGAACATTTTCTATTAAAACTGAGCAACATTTGCTTGTTGAAGGAGCTTGTTTCGGTACATTAGTAAATATTTTTCAATTCATCAGATTAAGAAAACTCTGTTTCATCTATATTTCATCTTCCCACTAGAGTTAGATGTAAATTTGTACCTGTTAGACATTTATTTAAATACTCTTCTATGAGGTTTGTTTTTGCTAATCTGGGCTTCTAACCCACTCTGAAGAGGATGAAGCAGTTCATATACAGAACCACACGAGTTACACCCATCAGTCTGTTACACTAGCAAAGACTGCCCCTCATTGGCTTTTGTAAAAGCTTTATGATGATTTCACATGCTCATCCATTTTTTTTTTTTTTTTTTTCTTTTGGGGGGTGGGGTGGCGGGGTGTTTCTAGATGCTTTTCTGTATTCTTAAACTTAATTCATTGCGGCGCTTTTTATACAAACCGTGGGCTCAACAACACCTTGGCAACTCTTACAATGCCTGCAATCTTTTAGTTTTTATTTTTAGAAGAAATAAATCAGAAATGAGATATTCTATTTATCACCTAACTGTATATATGGAATTAACTAATTTTTACTTGCAGTGACACTTTTCTCCATGATTTAGTAAACAAAACTCTTACTTTACTTACAACACAACATCAGTGAGCTGACTTTTTTTGTTTTTTATATATATATATAATTCTATAGCCTTCTAAAGAAATAAGGTCAGCGTGGATGGAGTGCTACTTTAAAACTTACCTAGGCAAAATATTAATTTTGTCATGTTCTCTGCCCTGCCTGGGCTCATGAGCTGATTCAGATCACCTGGGCTTAATTGCCATTCTGCCTCTGCTTTTGTTCCTGCTCTGACAGGCTACCAACCTAATTCAGCCCACCTGGTTTTCTCTGATTGCTGCTTGGTTTCTCTGCTCTACTTAATCCCTCTTCAGTCTCTCCTTCTCTGCCAGATTATCATCACTAGCACCTCACCAAGTTGATATCCAGCAGTCAATCGTCTCCGGATTGCCTATTACTTTTGCCCTTGGATTACCCTTCTTACCTTGCCCTTGTCGGATACCTCTTGACTAGGGATGGTGAAACCGAGGCCTCATGAATCATCGAGCCAACTTTGAACCAAATGCTTGAAAATGGCTTAGTGTTCTGAATCATTTGACCAAACCAAAGAGCTCCATCTGCTGGCTGTGGGAGTCTGATGTATCAGAAGGACAACGTTGACACCTCACATCTGTCATTCCTATCTCAACTTTGAATATGTGTTCAATAAACGATACGTAATCTACCATCCGAGTAAATATTTATTTTCTGTTGTTCATATAAATAACAAGGAGGGGTATTAGGTAACATTTGTTTAGGTAACAGAATTGTGGTGTAACTTAAGTAAACCAATCTGTAATGATAGTAGTTACTCAGTGGGAAGGCATGAGGGAAGGAGTGTTCGTGCAACGGGGATGGTGACTGTGTTAGTGATTTTATACAGTTGTAATAAAATTGTTTACTGTTTTATGTGTCTTATTATTTATAATAGATATTGCAAATGTGTGTTATCGTCTACCTCATGAGTTGTTTTCTTTTGTATAGCTGACCGTTGTTAAATGTGGAACAGTTTATAGCACACTGCACATTTATGTATGTAGATTATTTACTCAGTTTTTTTGTTTATCTTCTATCTAGTTTTTTTTTTTTCCAAATTGTTTATTTTTATTTTATAATGTTTTATGGCATTCAGGTTGGACGGCAAAGTAAGATTTTCATTGTTCAGGGAAACTTGTTTCCTTACTGTGCGAATGACAAAGACACTTTGAATCTTGAAATGTATTATGAGAAAAAAAAACTTTGAAAACTTTGTGATGTGTCATAGATTTTTATTTAAAAACGTATTTTCTGTCAGGCTTCAGTCTGCCCCTCTTCTGGCACACTACCTCTCCAGCTTTGGAGAGGTTGCACCTGAAAGAAACACAAGAACAAAATTGTAATTAACCAAGTTTAAAAACATTAAATTCTCTGTTAATGGTGATCAGAAACCAGCTTGGTGTCTAAGGTCCTGCAGGTGGTGGTTTTTCTCTGCAGCTGTAGACTGAGACGTTTCCTCTGATGCTTCTGGTTGAAGTTTATGATTAACTTTAAAGTCTGCTTTTTGCAAGGCTATTTAAAAAACATCTATATAAAGAAAGGGGAATTAAACTTACCTGTTATGTTGAAGGCACCGCCTGCTCCGTCCTTCTCTCATACTCCGAGCTCCTTCAGCAGTTACCATGGCAACGGCGTCTTGCGCAGACGTTTGTTTCCCCAAATCTCTAAAAGCTAAATGCGATTCAATATGAGCTCATGCTTATGTGATGCTTTTCCTAAATTTGTTTTCAAAATGCAATGTCGCACAATCGCTACAGAATCTCCTCTCAAAAACCCGCGATCTCCTCAGTGTTTGGAATCTGAGAGATTGACAAGCCCGGTCCCTTCAAAGATCCCGCTTGCTGCTCGATACGCGCTGATGACGTAACGAGGCCTCGTTTGGTCTATCACGTGACTTTTGGCATGCTGAATCAATGGCCGAATCCCAAATGGAACACTTGAGCACTCCTGCACTCACGGGCGCGCTCCCGCGAGGGGCTCGAGGGTTCAGTGGTATTCCAATTGGAATTGTGTGAGTGATCAAGGGATGATGGCGGACATTTTTGAGCCCTTTCTGCTCCCTTTACATAAGTCAGCATCGATGCCAACTTTCGCTAAGGAATTACCCATAAATCACTGCGATGTCACGTGAAACACGGAGTTTACCGAGAGAAGCCGACGTGTGAAACATGTTCTTCAGTATTGTGGCGCTGGGTCGTTATATTTTTCGCCGTTTAATTTCCCCACGGCGGCGTTTACAGGAGCTTCCTGACCTCTACTATATATACTATATATATATTTTGTGTGTATGTATATATATATATATATATATATATATATATATATATATATATATATATATATATATGTATATGTATATGTGTGTATATATATATATATATATATATATATATATATATGTATATGTGTGTATATATATATATATATATATATATGTATATGTATATGTGTGTATATATATATATATATATATATATATATATATGTATATGTGTGTATATATATATATATATATATATATATATGTGTGTGTGTGTATATATATATATATATATATATATATATGTGTGTGTATGGCGTCTCTCTCCTTGCAGTGCAGGTCTCAAAGTGCTGTCCCAATCCTATTTAAAGCATTTCGAGCCCTTGTGGCCTGTCACCCTCGACTCCTCACGCAGGTGATGTCATTTAGTCATCAGGGGCTCAGGGCGAGTGCTCAAGTTTTCGGTTTGGGATTGGGGGAATGCTCAGAGACAATGCTCGCAACACTTCCGTGTCACATGCTCGACACGTGATCGAGCAGACGGCTCGAACATAACATCCCTACTCTTGACTGGTTTCTTGGATTTCTGGCTTCTAACCCATGCTTTGTTTTTGGACCCCGAGCTTCGCCTGATGTCTTGGACAAGTACCCCATCTGTCTCTGTGTTCTGACCATTGCCTGCCTTTTGACCCTGTTTCTGGATTTTGGATGCAGTTGGAGATGATTTTGAGATTTGTGACATGGTGCATTATCCTGCTGGAAGAAGCCATCAGACGAAAGTGGTCATAAAGGGACGGACATGATCAGCAACAATACCCAGGTGTGCTGTGGTCGTTAAACCATGCTTATTTGATAATAAGAGTTCCAAAGTGTGACAAGAAAATACACCACCAGCAACCTAAATACAAGACAGGATGGAGCCACTCATTTATCATGTTTATATCAAATTATCTACCATCTGAATGTGGAGCTGAAATGGAGTCTAATCAAACCAGGCAATGTTTTTCAAGATTGTCCAATTTTGGTGAGTCTGAGTGAATTGTAGCCTTACTTTCCTGCTTTAAGCTGACAGAACTGGGACCCAGTGTAGTCTTCTGTTTGGCTGTGTTCATTCAAAGATGGTATCTTGAATACCTAATTTGTACTGGTTAGCTATTTGGATTACTGTTGCTTTTCTATCACCTCGAAAGAGTCTGTCTTCTGACCTCTGACATCAACAAGGCATTTATTTTCAGACATGTGCTGCTCACTGGATGTTTTTTCCAGACAATTCTCTGTAGACCATGGTTCTGTCTGAAAATCCCAGTAGATCAGTAGTTTCTGAACTACTCAGACCAGCCTGTCTGGCACCAACAACCATGCTACGTCCAAACCCCCTCAAATCCCCGTTCTTCTTGGCTCACGGTCCTTTCAAGCAGCCAAATTTCACAAGAAAATGTTAAATGCTTGTACTGTAGTGTCACAATCCCCATGAATTAGGGCATGGCAACATATTGCTAAACTCCTATTTTATGTGTGTGTGTGTGTGTGTGTGTGTGTGTGTGTGTGTGTGTTAATCAGACAGTGACCAAATAAAACAACAGTCCTTACTGTCAAGAGTCATGACTCTTGAACAGAAAAGTGTATTGTTTGTAGAATTATGTATTTTTTTTTTTTTTTTTTTTTTTTTTTTTTTTTTTTATCCAAAGCATGTTAAAATGGTTAAGAAGTAGCTTTAAGGGTCTTGCCTAAGGACCCAATAGGAAGGTATTAATATTCGTCCACTGGTGGAATCAAACTTGGGTCTCCCGCATGATTGACAGATGTTCTGCCAGCTAAGCTAACCAGTTAACCAAACAGTGAACTGTATATATTGATTTTAACCACAATAATATACTCTATTGACACGTGCTACCACTTTTAAGGTGAGAGTACAGTATAAAAGGAGGAGAGAGTGGGTGGGAGGAAAGTAGAAAAGCACTGACTGCTAAAAAAAAACATGGTGAGCAGGACCTGACTGTTACATATCCCCTTTATTTTTATATGGAAGGAAAAGTAAGATAAGAGTAAGTCAAGTTTATTTGTATAACACATTTTATGGTCAAGCTGAGTCAAAATGCTTTTCATAAAACATTAGAAGAAATACAGCAAATTGTAAGAAACCTTTAACAATGATAAAAGAAATTAAATAGAAACAGAACAAGCTAAAAAAGAGAGAAACAGACAGTGGAATACATACCCATCTTTATTGCCATTGTCATGATCATCATTATTGTTATCGTAGTCATCATTATCATGAATACTGTATTCTTCACCAACACTGTTAATGTACATATGCAAGAAAATAGTTTCAAAAACAAAACTTTGTACCTTAATTAAAAGCAGGAGCAATTAAATGAAGCACATTTTGTTAGTGACACTGTAATATATCATACATATGATTTTTTGTTTTATTATTATTATTATTATTATTATTATTATTTATTTTATTGATGTTAAACTTTAGACTTGAAATGAGCTCAACCTTGTTTTATACATGTCTTTGTGCAAGGACTGACCTAAATCAGACTCAACTTCCAGCCCCCTGTGTAAAAATCCTGTGATTTGAAGATTCCCTCCAATCTTCAAATGCAAAATGAAAGTGGATGATCCCAGTGTGTTAAATCTTAATTTGATGTCATAGTTTTACAGTTTGCAAAAGCTATTTATCTTTCTGGTGTTCAAACAGTATTTGATTTTAATTTAAATAGAGCTGGGTTGTTTGAACTTCAGTCTCTTTAGATTTGAAGACGCCAACTCCCACCTTTTTGGGATTCACCAAAAGTCTCCTTCCTTGCTTCAAGTAGCAACAGATGGGAATCTGATCCACCCAGTTGTGATTTCTTTGTTTTGTTCTTCTCTTATGTAGGATTAATATAAATATTTCATAGATTACTTTTGCAGCACAACAGGGTTGGGGTCCAAGATACATAGCAGGAATACTGACCCAGTATTTGTTTGTTCACAGTTTCAGCTTTAGAGATAAAATCTACATACACATCTATACATACATTACTTGAAGTCTGTTATATAAGCTCGCGGGCAGGATATACCATGCTGGCAGGACAACTGGTCCTAACAACATGAGAGCAACCAAGAATACCAAAAAATCTAATCTAAGACGATCTTGCCAATAATGTGATGTAAAAAGTTAATAAAAGCTTTAATTCTGTTTCTACTTAGAGTTGCTTTAGGGTTCCTCCTGCTAATTTAGGCAAAACAAAGCGATAATAACCCCCCCCCCCCTTTGCCCAGTATAGGATCTATAAGCTCAGTACAACAGTGGAACAAGCTTCCTGTGAAGCTTGGCTGCAGACTGTGATGGTGCTGTGTTGCCAGTGATCGCTGATTGTCTGTGTACTCAGGGGGATTGCAGATATTGCAGGGGTTTATACATATCTGCTCCGTGTTGCCTCTGCTATTTTGTAGGCTTGATGGATGGTTGTTTGCAGCATTCATTTTTTAGCCTTGGCTTTCTCTCTAAAAGCCATATTTGTGTGTTAAGATGTGTGTACGCCGATGCATTTTGGTGTGCTTGTGCACTTCTTTGTGTGTGTGCAAGAGTGTTAAAATCCAAATGACAGTCCCCATGATTGATACCACATGTAAAACTAAAACTGGCCCCGCCTGCACAGTGTAATAAATTACAGTTGACGACAACGTGTCCACGGATGACAGCAGGGCGCGCCCCAATACCAATAAATCCATATTTCCCCTTGTGCTCTGTTCATTTACTCTCTTTTCATCCCGCTGGGGCATCATTGCCAAGTCACACAAGAGTAGGTTTTATCTGGCTTTACAACAAATGAGAAAAAAAAAAAATCTTTGTACTTGGAGACGGATGGAGGAATGAAAATGAGAGGAGATAATGTTTGATCAACAAGGCCAATTGAAGCCCACGGTTCTACAGTTTTTCCACTCTAGATTTGAGTGGTATTTAAAACAAGCCTAGAATATATATATATATATATATATATATATATATATATATATATATATATATAAAAATCTTTCTATATATCTGGACGTTTTTTGGCCACTGTGCCTAAGAGAGTGACATCTTATCCAAATGCTGATTTTCTGCAAGTGTGAAAACATGAACTTGGGTAGTTGTGAGTAGAAATATATTCTACGTAAAGACGACACTTTATTTGCATGTCAGTCATAGTGAGCTAAATTCATAACTTTTAATCATATTCAAATAGGTGAAGACATCTTACAAATTTCGACTTTTGTTCCAAATTTACCTTATTTTAGCCTTCAATTGAGCATTCTTTAGACTAGCATGAACATTTCTTTGAAATCAAAAGTATTCAATGCTCAGATGTTAAGTTACTAAAGTACATGTCGTTGCTAGTACCTGCCCTATCTGGACCATGACTTTTATGTGATGATCTAGTTTTATTGATCTGAAGAATTTAGAATTTTACTTCAGAAAAAAACTCTTCTTTTACTCTTTTACTCCTTTTATTCTTCTTTTATATTTAGAAAGAGAAGGGTTGAAGATAATCAAAATCACTACCAGCTCTGAATATGCTGAAACTGAATTTTCAGATGATGGTCTGACCATTATAGCTTGAATTTATTAATGCATTTGCTGTTATAAATTTAACATTTTAGCACCTCACTCTCATTCTGAAGAAAATTCACTCATTTTAGTTCATCAGAAGAGTTTGGCCCAAAAAATGAATGAACTGGAAAAGAAATATAGTCCAGTAGTATTTCTGGTGTTTCCAAACAGGGTAAGAGTGAATAAGATATTTTGCCAAAACATCTTGCAGACCATAGGTGTGACTTCATGATTCGCTGACGTTAATGTTCATTGGGTCAGCATAAAAGCATTTAGCAATGTGTATTTAGTCAAAGTTTTGTTCCTGATAAAGGAGGGTTAATATAAATGGAGCGGTAGAGAGGAAGACGGTGATTTATATTTTTACTACAACACAAACATAAACAATACAATTTTCCTCTCGACATGTGGAGTCATTGAATTATAAAATCTGAAGTGTTTGTAGCTATCTTATTTCAGATTTTGTTTTTCTAGTGTAACCTCAGGCTATGCAATCTTAGCACCTAATTGTATGTCTGGATACAAGTTTTATACTGATAGCTTATGGCTTTTTGAAATATGATTGTGTCAGTATGCAAAATAAGAGCTGTTTTGAGCTGCACTGGTGGTGTGTGCAGCTTTCTTTATCTGCCTTTCTCTTTCATCTAGTGGCTCATTTTAAGTGACAGCTTGTTGAGTGTCATTCAATGGTGAGCTTTATTCTGTCCAACTCCTTGCTGGGTTGGTCTTTTGTGCACCAAAAACAGTCAGAATTGCATGGTGAGCATTGCACCTCCAGCCTACCTTAAAATCATATTTTCACAGTCCTTCATCTTTAGTTTGAATGGACTGAGTAGGCAAGGGTCCTGAGCAGAATGCAAAAAGTTTAGAGCTGAGCATTATCATGATACATTTCCAACAACTCAAACTCTTTGGACATCCTTTGAGGAGACATGACCTGCGCATGTTTTGAAAAGTTTTTCTGTGATTTGGCTCGAGACTCCTGCTGAACAAAACCAAAGTTGTAATGACTCGACAGCAACACATAACTGCCTCACAAGACTGCAGATCGTTTGGCAAATGGTTGCCTGTAAAGCCGCTTGTGATTTCCTACACAAACAGGAATGGAAACTTCTATAACTACATGCATCTAAACAGAAGCACACAGGTAAAGACAAATTCTCAGAATGGAAGCCAAAACTCCCACAAACTCTGACACATCCAGAATGACATTGTAAATATGCATGCATGCTCATGTTCGAGGGAAAGATTCCTTGGCAAGTAGAGTACCTTCATGCGAGCAGAAACACACAAACACTCTTAGACACATGCAGTGATCTGTTGTCCTTGTTGTTTTCCTGCATTTCATTTCATGTTCAAAGCTTAGTGTGTGATTCCTGCCTCTCCACTGAGAAGAGTGAGAGAGCATAATCTGTGTGACGGGGTAGAGGTGAAGAAAGAGAAAAAGAGGTGGCAGAACGAATGAAAGGCAGGGGAGAATGTATAATTGAGCAACCTTGGCGATCTCACATCCTCATAACACGATTAGGACTAACCTGGCATCTAAATATGGAACAGGAAAATGTTCCTGTAGGTTACCATTGCCACAGGCCCTCATATTTAACATGATAATATTTCATAATATTTGCTGATTGCTTATTCCCTGTGGGTGGATGCAGGGAGGGTGTTTCTACACGGCTGCTTCTAAGGCATTTATAAACATCTCTAAGTATGAAAATGAAGCCACATCTAAATATAAAACCCCTTGGTGCCAGAAAACACTTAAAAAAGGGAGAAACCTCTTTCAGTAGTTTAATGTTGGTAGCATACAGAGAAGACCACCTAGGAGAGTTAAGTCTCTATCAAAATGACCATCAGCAGAAATAATGGGTCAAAGGAGCCTGTGTGTATATCTATAACCATAATAAGTAGAGTCAGCATGAGGTAGAGCTAATGCCTAGCAGATATGAACAGCAAATAGGCTCTAGATTCACCTCTTTGTTCCTGAAAACACACACAGACACTCAGTGCACCTCTGGCACCAAACCAGGCACAGAAGAGATGGGTTAGAGTGACAGAAGCAGCAGTTGGCACAATATCAGCGAAAGACAGCACAGGCATGGAGGAGTAGTGGTATATCTGTGTGCCTGGAGACATACTACATATGTGTTTGTGTGTGTTGACAGAGACAGCTAGGCTTTAAAGCGAAGCAGACTGTTGGATAAATCAATGTAGCACCTCCCCTGTTACTCAGCAGAAAGGACCCCTATTCGTGTCCTTAGGACACTTCTTAGTGTGTGAGCACACGTGTGTGTTGGGATGGGGGAAATGTAGTGGGGTGAAGGGGGTTGGTGGATATCTGCCTGCTGAGTATTTGCCAGTAAGTGTTTAGGGATCCTGCTGCGGACAACAGCGAAGTTTACTTTGTAGTGATCAAAACTCTCTTCTAGAACTTTCTGTCTACAGCAGCATCATTGTTGTTGCTTTGTGCTGTGACTGTTACTATGATACAAGGTAATGAAAACATGCAGGATTCAAATTGTGTGGTTCTCAGACATCTACATAAATTAATTTATTTGTATGTGTGTGTTCTGGTGTTATTGCTGCTAAATTGAGCTGCTACCTGTCTTGGTCAGGACACCCTTGGAAAAAACTTCTTTTAAAGAGGTATTATGTAATTTTCTGACCTTAAAACTCTGCGTTCCAGTCTGATTTGGTGGTACAGTCACATTTATTATGTTATTATTTCTGAAGCTGTTGTTTACCGGGCAGCGTCCCGAGACTGAGAAACCAAACTATCCACTGTTTTTTTCCAGATGACTTTACAGCTGAGCTTTGCTTTATGCACCGTTCCACATGCTATAAACGCAGTGACCATTGGCTGATTTACCAAAATAAAAAAATTTAAAATAAAAAAAAAGTAGACATTATTGAGGAAGAGTAGAAAAGAAAGAGAGAAAGCAACAGAGCAAGAGATAAGATGAGTCAAGATGAGATTGTCTTTTACTGGCTGGAGAAAATTTATATTACAGGTAGGATGCAAGATAGATGCCGAATTAGTCGATAGGAGGCGTGTTACTGAGAAAATCTGCTAAAGTTCTGAAGTGCATCCTGTTGTAGAAAAATTACCAAGAGTCTGGAATGAGTAAAAGTATTCAAAAGTTTATTACAGGAGAATTATTGAATACAGAATTACTTGCAAGTAATGAGAGTGGTCGTCCCGACTCGCGTGAAGTCGGGAGAAACTCTGGGAGGCAAGAGGAAAAACAATAGTTATACATTTCTGTAGAAAGAATCTTCCTTCCTGACGACCTTGGGTGGACACACAACTCCAAGAGTTGGCATCAAAACAAACTCACATAAGGCGCATTCCGACAGAGAAGTTCTAAGAACGCAGTTCTAATAACTGTCCTAGTTCTAAGAACGGCCCTTTCCCAGGGGAACTGTTTCGTGTTGCATTCGCACATGAGTTGGGGGCGGAAGCGGGACCGATGTGACGCTACAGTCTGCAACAGTGACGTGTGACTTCTGCGTTCCACAATAACAAACTAAACTTGCGAAATATAACGAGATCACAACACCATCATGGACGACGAAGAGATCGCTGTGATCATGCTCTGCCTCACTGGGATGTTACTGATGGAGGAAGAAATCAGGCGTCTAAAGTCGTGGCATTTAATGCACATTCGAAGAGTCATGTCGAGGCTGGAAATGCACACAGAGAGAGTCAGGAGACGAAGAATACAGAGGCAGGCGATAATTCTCCGTTTCATGGAGGAACAAAGGAGAGCACAGTGCCGCAGACAAAGGAGACGACGTGTAAATTATTAAACATGCCCAGCTGTATGCGTGTCGTATGACTAAACAGTTCAGACAATATTCTACAGTTTGTGTTAAGCATATGACACCGAGTATTCTCCGAAGTTAGATTTTTTCGAAATCGTGTTCTGTTTGCGTTTCAGACGTTGCTGCGGCTCATCGCACAACACTCCTCACCGTCCGTCTGGGTCCGGAGCAAAGCTGATGACTGGTGGAAAAATGTGATTCCCAGTTTTACAGATGAACAGTGGATAGATAATTTCCGTATGTCGAAAGTGACATTTCTGTACATCTGTGCCCGCCTTAAGAGAGGACTGGAGAGGATGGACACAACTTATCGTCCGGCTATACAGCTAGAAAAGAGAGTTGCTGTTGCTCTGTGGAAACTCGCCACTAACTCCGAGTATAGGAGCATAGCACACCTGTTTGGTGTTGGTATTTGAACAGCCTGCAATTGCTTAAGAGAGTTCTGCTCATCAGTGGAAGAAGTCTTGTTTCCTGAAGTCATCAAGATACCAAATGTACAGAAACTAAAAGAACTGTCGCAGTACATTGAGCAGAGACGGGGGGTACCCCAGTGTGTTGGAGCTGTTGATGGATCCCACATTCCGATCTTAGCACCTCTGGAGTACCACACAGAGTTTTTCAACCGGAAGGGGTGGTATTCTATTATTTTACAGGCAGCTGGAAGATGGAAAAGGTCTGTTTTGGAATGTGAACATTGGGCAACCGGGCAGCTTACATGACTCCAGAGTTTTACGTTTGTCGGGTCTGTGGGAAATGGCAGAGAGATATAAGGTGTTTTCAAAGTATAGGAGGAACATTGGAGGACAGGATGTTGGCCACTACATCATCGGAGATGCTGCCTATCCATTGACAAGCTGGCTCATGAAGCCCTTCCCGGACAATAGTGCCCTCACACAACAAGAAGAGACATTCAACTTCAAAACAAGCAAAGCTAGGGTTGAGGTTGAAAATGCTTTTGGCAGGCTAAAAGGACGATGGCGCTGCCTACAAAAGCGGAATGACTGCAGTCTCGAGAGAGTGAAGTCCATGGTGCTCACATGCTGTGTGCTTCACAACCTCTGTGAGAGCCACGGTGAGGAGTATAGACTGGAGCGGAATGAAGACAACCCTTATCCACAGCCTGATACTCCAACACCAACAGGTGCAGACACTGAAGCAGTTGGAGTGCGCGCTGCTTTGATGCATTACCTTGTGCCAACCACATAATGTAACAGGTGTTAATGAGTGTTTTTGTTCTTTCTTTGCTGATTAAAGATGTCTTCACCTATTTCCACGCAGTGTGCGCATTATTAAATATCTGTTTAGGAAGTTAAGGGGTAATCAGTCACTGGAGGGATTGTTATATGTATAACAGCATTATAGCAGGCTTAATGCTTAACAATTTTGACACATGACAAAGGTTTTTTTTTTTTAGTGCAAAACTTTAATAAAAAAAATTGGACAAAACTAAATACACATTAAACAAAGTGTCAGCAGTGAAAAATTAAGAAAAAGAAAGTGTCACCTGTGCAAGAATAAGTTAAAAAAAAACAAAAGTGTCACCTGTGCAAGAATAATTAAAAAAAAAACAATTAAAGTGTCACCAGGGCAACTTTATACAGGTGCGGGCGGGATATGAATACATCACTGTGGTGCGCCAAGCCTTTCTGCAATTCTGTCCATTATGCTTAAGACACCTTCCATAAAAGTTCTGTGATGACGGTCACCCTCAGCCAGATCTGCTCGTAGACCCGCCATCTCTTCTTGTATTGCCGCACGCTCTTCTGACTCCGCTTCTTGCTGTGCATGGAAGATCTCGAGCATGCTATTGAAGCGTTCATCACTTGTGCGTTGCAGCTCTGCATCTGACACAAGCATCTCCTGCACAGTGGTCAGAAGAGTGTCTGTCCGTTTTCTCTTTCCTGCAAAAAAAAAAAGAGGGCAGAGAAAGATACTTAACATACAGCTACAAGAAAAAAAAATACTGCGGCAGTACCCTGGAGCATGCATGTGCAATGCAATAAATAATTTTTTTTTACCAGGTCTCGAGCAGCTGACGATGCTGGCAGCTGGCTGTTGATGGCTGGTGGACGCTAATGGCAATGTGGTAGCCGTCTCTAGAATAGTCACTGCAGGATTAAATTTTGTTGAATAAAAAATAAGTTATAAAAAGAAAGAAAGGATAGCTGACAGTCAATATAGAAATTTGTGGCTCCATTAGGTTTTTGCTAACCATTCTAAGACAGTAAGAGCCACGTACACAATATATCTTACAACTGCCACTTAACAGCTTAGATTGCACAATTCCAAATGTAATAAGAACGTAATACGATTAAATAATATGAATGTTTTATACCTGTTGTGGGCTGGCAGATGGTGGATGCATCAAGACATGGCTGGCTGATACTTGTTGATGCAACATCGGTTTGAGGAATGTTCACTGTAGGGTTACAAACAAGTTTAAACAAAAAAACAACCCAACAACCATCTAATAATGCACTTCTTTCATTAAATTGAGGTCATATCTAATGGAGTACAGCTTCAGAAAAATACTTAATCCAGGTAAAATGGCAGTACCAGCTATTACTAATCAGTCGTGTGTGGCTTTTTCTGTTACCATTTTTGACAGTAAATAAGTGAATATGAACATAAATGGGCCGTTTTCAGGTTTTTTTTTTTTTTTTTTCTTTTAACTCTGTTAAATCAAGCGCACAGATGTATGTGTATTATAAGCTCTTTTGTTTACCTGAGCTATGGCGGGATGGCGTGCTGGCGGCTGCTGGAGCATCCAGGATGCTGTTCAGCTCTGTCTCTGAGTAAACATAAGAACCACATTACTATTTGATAATAACACTATCAATAATTTGACAAATGTATACACAAAAGCAAAGCCTCTTCTCTTGTTTACTAACCTTCGAACTCCTCCGAGGTGGAACCGTTTTCACCACGGGTTCTCAACTCTAGAAGCCCAGCGCACAAGTCCTTTGTTCCTGCGTTCCCCGAATAGGCAGGTCGGTGGAACCATTTGCTTGTTTTTCGGTTCGCGCCACTCTGATTGTTGTGGTCCTTGATTCTTTTATAGTCTTGTTTTAGTTTTTTCATTTTCTCCCTACACTGCTTCGCATTGTGGAAGATCCCTGCTTTCTCCAGTTCTAAGCTTATTGCCGAAGATTTTAATATTCCATTGCGAGCCTTTAAAACCTTGCTGGATGTCCTGGGTGGCGTAGATGGCCAACAGAGATTTGACCTCCTCGTCAGTCCATTTGTCGCTGGCTTTGTCCATTTTCTGTTGTTGTCTGTAGTTGAGTGCAACAGTGAATTTTAAAAATGCCGGGGTCACGAGAAGCGGAAGTAAATAAGCAGAACTCCAGTAAGGGGCGTAGCAGCGGATGACCAAACACCTACGTCATGAGGGTTCCTATAGAACCCCGCTTAGATCCTGCCTCGGAGCAGGAGCTAAAGTGGTTATAGGAACTGAGGGCTTTGGTCCCTAGTTCCTATATGTCGGAATGCATGAAAAAACGGCCTGGTTCCTGAAAAGGTTATAGGAACTGCAAAAGGTTCCTACAGTCGGAAAAAGCCTATAGTTGTGTCTCCACCAGAACCAGTCTGACTATAAGGGTCTGAGGAAGGACCAGATGAAGGTCATCTTACCCTCGTAGTGAACCTTTAACAGAATATTATTATGAAGAGAATAAACCTTAAACGTGAATAAAAGCATGATGAGTAAAAATATATGATGTAAAAAGTGTAATATAGCAACAATCAGTGTAAATACAATATATAAATTATTTTAGTAAAGGAAGTAATTATAGTTGTGATTATAATATTATATATGGAGCATAATAAGTAAAATTTCTTCCACAATCTTTAAACCAATAGCTTTCATTTCCTGATTAAATTAAGGTTAAAAATTGGTCTTAAAAACATGGCATAGCTTTAACCTACATCAGGGTTAGGCAGGTTTTACATCCAAAAAAATGTATTTGTGCTGTAGTTGATCTAAACACTTAATTCTTTTGTTTAGGAATAACGTCATTTTTTATCCATTTAGCTTTGAATTAAGAGAATAGTCAAATTATCTTAAACAAATTGCTTTTATTTGTAAAAACTGATTAAATTAGGTTCATCCATTTTAATTTATTAAATGGGTCCAACTTAACACTCAGACTTTCTAATATCTTTTGGTACCAATTGTTCAAAGATGGTAAAGGCTCCTGGGAAATACATATTCAGCAGAAATTATACTTGTTATTGCTACAATATAAATTTGAGTTTTGTCTGTGTTGTGTTTACATTTTAAACTATTTTTGTGTATGTGACAGGGAGAGAAACCCAACAGCAATAATGACTTATTCCAGGAGCAGAACTTAAGCAGTTATGTTGTTATTTTATCTCGGTATATTTTCCTTTTTACAATCAAATCTATAATGTGAAGGTATAAAATTAAAATGTTTTGCTTTCACACTATATTACATATAAAGTTACTTTAAGATAAATTAAATATTTTATTTGTAGCAACTCGAATCTTTAATTTAAATTTCTCAGCAATTGATTCAGAGTGATCCAGGTTTTTTTTATTTAACAGAAACTAAATTATTTGAGTTAGTCTGACTCAAAACTGGTGATTTGATGAACAAACCTAAGTTGGTCAAACTTAAAACTTTACAACAATGTATTTAAGTTGGTTAATTTTTTTAAACTGTGTAGATATTCCCCTGCTCTAACACGCCTGATTCTGGTGGCTTATCGAGTTCTGCTCAATGACTCGTTAATTTAAATCAGGTGTGTTTACTCACCTATGCAAATGCAGCACTGTAGTCTACACCACTGTCTGATGTGCAACACTCCCAAATTGTAACTATGCATTGTGGCAATCTAAATTGTAACAATTGTGATTAGTCCACTTTGTATGTGCTTACATGGCGAACTGCTTAAATATATAACACCCCAGTGGGACTTCAACTTAAATCTAACAGCTTATAATACAATCACTTGTCAAGCAATTGTATGAAAGAGGATCAAAGTGTAGCTTTAACAGTCAGGTTCAGTGAGAGCAGACCACTTAAAAAATATAATCCAAGTGTGGAACCACAAACAGGAAACTGTTATCTATAATAGACTAAGAAAATGTTAACAATTACATCAGGTAATGAAGTTACTGAAAACACAAAATCAAATTCTTCCAGACACACGCCCTACATCTACATACACACTACACAAGCAAATGGTATGAAACAACAATGCAAGTTTGCTAAATAGCTTCTGACACTTAAACAACAAGGACCTCTAGTCCATTTTCACTCTCACGTCTTTGCTTTGAATTTTACAGTAGCAATTACCAATTTACTTGTTTGTAATCACCTTTCACATGATCATATCCACCATCTTGGTTAATTTGACCTTCAACATTTCTAGCCCATTCTTTTACACACACATACACACTTGTGTACACTGGCACACATCCATGGATTGTGCATGCTAATTGACTGTGGTTTTTTCATACATAATTTAGCAGAATGGTAAACAGAAGAGTTTATTATTAGCAGAAGTGTGTTGATTGTCAATCAGTGTTGCTAAAGCTTAATAAATTCTATTGTACTGTTAAGAGAGAAGTTGTTTGTGATTGTTTTGCAGGAGTGTGCTGATAATAGATGCTTGTAAGGGTCATTGCTGTCTTTCAATCCTCCACTGTTTTGTGGTTGTCAATAATGGCACATTTAGACCAACAGCCATTTCAGCCAACAGAGACACATTCTGGGGTTTAATTATTAGTTCCAATTATCCGGTGGTACCCACTAATTTTTTAATAACATGAATAATTTTAATATTAATAAATGTGATTTAGACACATTCATAATTAATGTTACTGGATGATATTTTACTAAATCTTATCCTAAGTCAAAATGTGTCTTCTTACCTAAGAACAAATCCAAGAAATGAAAACTGTAATGAATGTGACAATCGTCGTAAGAAGTGTGTAAATAGGACTTAAGAACAAATTTTTTATGTAAAAAAAAAAAAAAAATAAAACAATCAATTAGTAAAGAGTCAACAAAGTTGCTGAGAAAAGTAAGAATGAAGTCCCAATGATGAAAGTATATTTTATTTTTTTACCGCTGATGAGGTCCATCTGGTTGGAGAGAAGGAAAATGAAGGAAGGGAACTTTCAAACAGCATATGTCTCTGGTGAGTATTTTCTCTGTTTACAAAGTATTACAATAGCTCACTTTTACTGTCACTTAAATGAAACCGGTTTATCCTCTAGGGCAGGGTTTTTCAATTCGGTCCTATGAGCGCCGCAATCCAGCAGGTTGTCCATGTGTCGCTGCTTCAACACACCTTACTCAAATTAATTAGTCATTGTGCAGAACTTGACTGGCTGTTAGATCAATTTCATTTGATGCAGGTGTGCTGAAGCAGAAATACAAGGAAAATCTACAGGATTGTGGACCTTGTAGGACCGAATTGAATAAGCCTGCTCTAGGGAGTATAGAATACAAAGAAAACATACATCAGAGATGGTACAGAGCCAGACATTTAAACAGACTGTTCTGTGTTTAGAAGATGCAGTTTTTGCAACAAAGAAAACATCTTGAGAACCAATATAGGCCTTATACATAAGTTTGAGACTGTTAATACTGTAATAATATGTAATTACTTATTAGGCAAGTCTCTCTACCCTAGCTTTCCTGTTGAACAGCGACCTTTTAATCACATTTGACTTTACCTTTTTTATACGCCAGAAGGTACCATTAAAAGTGCATTGCTACCAATAGCTAAAAACATCTCCCCTCTGTTGACCAAATGTGTGAAGGATCATCATTTTGCAGGTATGCTTATATATAATTAAACTTATCGAGTGCATAGTATGGATAGTTTAAGCACTTGTTTTGAACACTTTACTCATACGCCACCAGAGACCTTATCTTCAATGGGGCACAATGTATTTGAAGTTTCTCCTTTCAGGGCATATTATTTGTTACTTAGAATGATGTACAGGTCAGTTGTGGGAGGATAGATAAAGCGAATGATCTGTTCATTCCATTTAATAAGAACTAATATACACACTGAATCAATCTTGACCTTTTCTTTGCTAAATCTAAACTTAATTACAGTCAAGGTGATGGTATTTGATGTCTTTTCAGCATTCATGAATCATAGGTCAGACTGGTTACTAGAGTTTTTCATGATGTCAAAGACTTAAAGTATAAATCCATCAACACCACATTATATCTATGAAAATTTAAGTCTCTCTAGCCAAGGAAATGCAATCTGTTTCAAAAGCAAAGTTCTTAGTTAGCCACCTGTTGCTATAGTTACCATGACAGGTAGTACATTGAAAATATATTTTTTGACCAGCATGCGTTTGGCTCTTTTAAAAGAAGCATGCATCTCTGAGTAGATGATGAAAAGCAGATCCAAGGTGTGGGAGGTTGTGAGGAAAGAAAAATGATGTCAGGGTTCCTCTGAAGGGCAGGTGAGCCCACCTGAACAAGGTTCTAGTTCCATTAAGAGACACTTATGTTGAAAGGCTGATGTTGTTTGCTGTTACATTATGCCCATCTACTTAAGGAAGTTTTCTTTATTCTCTGTCTAGCACTCTCTCTGTCTTTCAGCCATTGTAAAGGAAGTGCTTATGATGTCCCAATTCTTGAGGTTACTGATGTCACCTACACTCTATCCGCTCTTGATCTTGCCTAAATCCGTCTTTTGCTCTATCCATCTTCCTGTGCCCTCCTTTACAGTGGGGCCAATTTTTCCTCTACAAGCAGCGTGATATTCATACTTATCTCTAAGTGTCTCTCTCTCTATTTTGACACCTGCATGTTGTCAAGGACAGGCAAATAACAACAAGCATTGGCAGCTACTGCCAAGGCACAAAGCATGCTTTGATGGCGTGTCATGCAGACTTCAAAATGTACGGCCAACCTTGTACATCAAAGCAGTTTGGAGTTTAGGAGGTGGCGGCGATGTCGATAGAGACAAAAGAGATTCTTTAGTTGCTGTAAGTCAGATGTTTTTTTTAAAAAAGAAAGTTGTTTACTTCGCCACCTTTTGACTGTCTGAGAAGGAATGAAGGTTACTGTGTTACCTGATGCTTGCAGCAAGAGTGTAGAATTACTGATTCATGAGACCAGTTATTTTTTTCTGATTTATTAACCCCTTAGCTATGCACAGGTTTGAGTTTGATGAAAATAAACACATAAAAGTAAATAGTTAAATAAATAAAAGCTTTTAGAGTTCTGAAAAAAATAATCTTACAGACTGATCAAACACAGGTTGTCATGTACAAGATTATGGGCAAAAAAAAAAAAAAAAAAAAAACTAGAGAAATAAAAAATCTGTTTATGAAACAACCTTATTCATAAAGCATTGTCAAAGTAGTGGTATTACATGTAAGAATGTAATATGCATTAATAGTCAAAGTTAGAAGTAACCCTCTTTATGTAAGGACATGATTTAAGATCCATCCATTAGTCCTTTTTTAGATTCAGGCATTTATCCCATAAATACAAACTTGCTGCCACCAGTCCTCTGACACTACTGTTGCCTCCACCTTCCAGGTTTTCTCCAGCTTTGCCTTGAGTCCTTGGTATTTCTCCAGTTTCTCATGTTCCTTTTTCCTGATGTTTCCATCATTGGGAATGTGATCACTATGGCTTTCCTTTGCTGCTTATCCATGATCACAATGTTCGGTTGGTTGGCCACCACCTTTTTGTTGGTCTGTATCTGAAAGACCTACAGGATCTTAGCTTTCTTATTCTTCATTACTTTGGGAGGTGTTTTCCATTGTGAAGGGGTCTCCAGTCCATATTCTGCAAAGATGTTTCTGTACACTATACCAGCTACTCAGTTATGGTTTTCCATGTGTTCTTTGTCTGCCTGTATCTTGCACCCTGTTGTGAGGTGCTGGAGTGTTTCAGAGGCCTCTGCTCAGCCTTCACCTGGGATCCTGCCTGGTGTGGTAGATCTAGGCCTTTGCTGCTTTGGTGGTCAAGGCTTGTTTCTGTGCCATGACAGTATATACATCAGGGATGCCCAAGTCCAGTTCTCAAGATCTGTCATTCTGTAACTTTTATATGCAACCCTTCTCCAAGACACCTAAATCAAATGTCATCTGCATGTCCATAAGCTCTGCAGAGGCCTGGTAACGAGCCAGTCATTTGATTCAGGCGTGTTGGAGAAGGGTTGCATCTGAAAGTTGCAGGATGGTAGATCTCGAGGACCGGACTTGGGCACCCCTGATATACATAGTGCCTCTGTACTGTCCTCCAGTCTAGCCCTTATTGGTAGGACTTGTTCATATCTGCGACTTTAGCTATCATTTGGTGGTACATGATCCCACGCAGCGGTTTTTCCTCCCATGTTTCCTCCAATTCCTCCTTTAGTTTCCACTGCCTGTGACATTTACTAATTGTTTATTCATTTCAGGCCATTATTCTGAAGTATTTGTGGGGTTGGGTGTATCATCTTGGATAGTGGTTCTGATGTCCATTAGTCATCTGTCTATAAAGAATGTGCATATGAAGTCGCCACAGCTTTATTCGTCATTTTAGGGGCACCCAGCTACCATTTACATCTAGAGGTAGAGGGGAGAGGGGAATAAGGGGTCTATTCAAAGTTTTTGATGAAATTGTATTTGAAAGACATACATACAGAGTTTTTAACAGTTTCTTCATTTAACAAACAGGATCCATGGCATCATGGGGAAAAGTTATACACAGCAACCATCACCTCCACATGTTGGTCACCAGTGACAGTTGGTCACTGTGGGAAAGCATACCATTTGTTAGTCAGCATTTGTCACAAGTAGTAATAAATTTCCCTTTTTCAAAAAGTTGATCCCACCTGACCGCAGTAGCAGGGTCCAGCAGTATAAGATTTCTTGCCATGAGGCATTCTAACAACAAAAAAAATAATCCACCAAATAAAACAACTAGAGAAAAACTAGAGGGCAAAAGGTTCAATCATCCCTCCCTCTAACTGAAGGACAAACACTCTAACATTTGAAACAAACTTAATATTTATGTACTCTTATAAATATTAACCACTCATTACTTCTTTAACATAGTTCCTCATAAAACTTGTTTCTTGTTCAAACACTTTCTGCACTTTGAGAAAGAATGAAGTCTGGGACATATGGAAGAGTAGTAGACTAGGAAAGACCTTGGCATAAGGTTGTGCAGGACCTATCGCCATGGATTTCCTCCTTGAACGTGAGATTGTGTGAACTTTCAAAACCAGTCTGCCATATGAAAAAAGGAAGTAATTATTATTTAGTCAGTCCAGCTCAGAGCTTTTACATTAACATGCTGTGCCAAAGTGTTTTCTGAGAGGGGCATTAGGACAGACCTGTTCTTGGCCCTGGCTGGTCCAGTGACCAGCTGGACTCTGCTACTCAGTCTCCTTCACTCTCTCTGCTCTCACAACTCTGAGTCAGTTTCATTGGTTGGCAGATAGAACATATTTTTTAGCCAGAAGCCACTGAGTATCCACCCATCTCTCTCTTTCCATGTGCTCTAATATTACTTGTACAATTTTAGTTGTGTTTTTAATTTATTATATAAAGGATTTTTTTGCTCTATAACTTTTAAATTTTTATTTAAAGAGCATTAATCCACAAATTATGTTGCATTTAGTTTCTCAAAATTCCCAAATTTTGCTCCAATTTAAGGTTGCACATACCCAAGACTCCACACAAACATGCTGTAGAGATGTGTTTCTGTGGATAGAGAACAATCTAGAAAAGGAAAAAAAGGAAGCAAAATCAGAAATTGTGTTTAAAGAAAATATTGAAGCTGTTGCGGTAAGAAAATATAATGAAAGAGGTTCATTTGTTTTGCTCTGTTGTGATATGAATATAGCAAAGTATAAGTATCTGTTGGAAATCAGTGGCATTTTATTATTTGTTTGCTTAATTAATTATTTGTGTGAGATGGACTGATTTTATAAGCTTTTTCTTCTTTCTGCACCTTTTCATTCAAGTGTTTATTTGTTTGTATTGATGTCTTTTTGGGTTAGTGAATTAAATAAATTCATTAAAAAAATAAATAAGATACAGAGAGAGAGAGAGAGAGAGAGAGAGCAGAACAGTGGTTTTAGTAAATCCCTGAAATCCCTGTTAGTAAATGCAGTTTATTGAATGTTAATAGAAGTGCAATATACTTAATCTAAATCAATAAAGCTTTAAATAATTCATTAAGTTGAACTATGTGTGACTGCGCGTGAGTGATGTGTTCATGATCTTTTGTACACTTTCTTAAATGTTGCTTATTCTATTCTGTTCTACCATTCTGATGATTAATATATGAACCTTATTGTCTTCAATGCAGTTTCTTTCAGCACTTCAAAGGATTAGAGCTTGAATAGGTCATGGCATGAATAATCGGTGCACCGCTGAACATGTGGATTTATGTTAGTGGAAAAAGCCTGGGGGCATTTTTTCTTTTATTTTACTCCTAGTCACTAGTCCGTCAATAAAGAGATATAGCTTTTCACACCACTGAGGTGAAGCTTGCTTTATTTTATACAAAGCAAACCTTACAAGTCTTGTTTCATCCCTTCTTACAAAGATGAATTGAAGTAAATTGAGCAGAACATGTTGTTTCTATACATAAAGGCAGAAATACAGATGTGCACTTCAAAAGGATTGTTATGTGATGGAGGCATAAAATTTAATGGCATAGCCAGTGAATAATGCACTGTAGCAAACATACATACACACACAGTCAAAGGGATTGTTGTCATCAAACTGATACATACACAAAAACACAGCATCTCAGGAGAAATGTTTATTTTCAGACGTTGTCTCTTTCTGTTCCTTCCGCTCTCCTTCAAAGATCCTTGCCTCATTCAAGCTCAGCGAGTTGCTGCCATGCCACCGTAGAGAGTTAGAAAGTTAAGACGGTGTTTATCGTTTCTAAAGGAATATGATAATATGCAGACATTTCCTGCTCCTGCTGTCTTTTTGAAGTGCAATCTCTGTTTATCGTTCTGCAGGGTTTTAGTTTACATCGGAGAATACTCAAATAGAATGCTGTTATGCTTTTGTGTGAAATAAACATCAAATGCACAAAGCTGTGCTCTTCACGTAATTGCATGGTGCAAGACCCCTTTGTTTTTTTCAAAGATGCTATTAGTGTAGATAAATTGAACATAAAATGTAATAATAATGTTTGCACAGGTACAAACAGGTGTTTTACTGATCAAAAATAATGTTGCAACGATGTGTTATAAAAACAATTTCTTCTTTGTGGGTTGCTTTATCACTTTTATTCCATAATTAGATATCCATCCCTCCCATCCCTTGTTATTGTAGGGTTTTTTTTTTTCTCTTTTCATTCATTCTTTATTTTTAGACAGCATACAAGCAAAGGGTGGCAGTTGGGGCTCTAAATTATTGCTTTTATTCATTTTACTAATTTGTTGTTTCTTTTCTTTCTTTCTATCTTTTTTTTTTTGCTGGTTGACAGCCTGCACCCCCATAGTGGATGGTGCCCTAGGAATTAACTACGTGGCCTATGACAAGGACCGGCACTGCTAATTGGTTTGTATTCCCAGACAACATTTGAAACTGGACTTGTTGCTTTCATATTTCAAAACCTTTTACAGGACAGCTAAAATCGATTTATCAAGCTCCCATATGCAAGGAAAGTTTAGTTACACAACACATTTCATACATAAGTGTGCTGCACATAATCAAAAGAAACAGAATAGAGTGCATACACTTAGTTACATTTTATGCATATGTCATCGTCGTCACAACAATCAACATCATTTTCAATGTACATAATCAAAAAGTTAGATCAAAGAGAAAAATATTATTTTTAGCTTTATTAAAAGGTTAAGGTTTGTAGCAGACTTAAGATTTTCTAAAGCTAAATGCTGATTCTCTTAGAAATCTCAGTGGGTCATACAGTTTCAGTAGTTCTGATGTATGTTTTCATCCAAAGCCATTCAGAGCCTTGTATACCAGAAGCTTTATTTATTTATTTTTTTGATTGATTGATTGATTGATTGATTGATTGATTGATTGATTGATTGATTGATTGATTGATTGATTGATTCTGGCGCATCTAAATATTAATTTCACTGAGGCATGAATTCCAGCTTTGTATGTGAGTACTGTGGTAAGATGGCAATATAGAGCTGAGTGTCATCAGCATAATTGTGATCAGATATGTTGTTTGTTTCTATGATGATGAAAATACTCATTGTTGATTTTTCTGTCTTTTTGTGTTTCAGCTGTGTCATACACATCCACACTGGCAGAAAAATGAAAAAATCACTGTACATGTTGAGCATAAATTTAAGATTTTTTGTTTGGGACAAGATAATGGCTTTTCAGTTCTTCTTTTAAAAAAAGAAATTAAATTGGTGAGAAGCTAAATACAGACTAACCTTTAGACCACTGAGCTATTTGTAAAGGTAAATTAGGTTTTGCGTCTACAAACTACCACTTTCACACTAAACTTGCCCAAGAAAACAGAAATGTCCACACCACAGCTGCAAGTTACAAATTTTACAAGCTTTGTCGCACAAAGTAAGAACCATAAAAGAGAAAGGGAGGGGGGGAACAAAAAACAGCAGCACATGAAGAAAACATCAGTGGTACAAGAGGGGTGGGCAGAGTGCCACTTGAGTTTCATCTAGAAATGATAGAGTAGCAGGACTGGACACTGCTGAGACATTGATGAAAGGCATCCATCACCAGAGAGATGTTTTGACTACTCTGAGGCATAGAGACATGTCATGTTATTTGTTGCAGCATCGAACACTGCAGCAAAAACAACAAAAATATGTAACAGAACTACATGTTTATTGAAACATTACGTCAGTAAGTGATGTTACAAATTAGATTGCACATAGCTTACATATCTGTAGTCATGCACAAGAGAAAATAAATTATTTAATTATGAAACAGGAGCTGCAGTGGGTCTCTCTCTCTCTCTCTCTCTCTCTCTCTCATATAAATATAAAAAAAAATACAATGCCGGCCTGTTACGCCCGCTGGCTTATCAGCCAGGAGGAGTGGTAGTTTCAAGATGTGCTGGAATCAAAGTGACGGCGGAGACTACCCAGCACCCGCCTCCCCTGCTTCATGATTGGTCACCCTACTAGCTACCCAATCCGGAGGAGAGGCCTCCTTTAAGAAGTCATCATCACCATCATTCGTGGCAGCTGTGAACTGTGGGACACACGCTTGCCAGTTTGAGAGAGATTTCTGTTTGTGTGGTTCAGAGACTTTTCCTGTGTGGATTTTGGAGATTTGGATGTAAAACTAATTCCTTTTGTGCTCTGGGTTTGAGTACCGTCCCTGCCTGAAATAAGGAGGTTTTGTGTTGGATTATTGAGCGCTTTGTTTTGTTTTGATTATTAGAAGTCCGCCTGAGAGCATGTATTTATTTTGTTTGTTAGTATTCAGCCTGTGAGCGTGTAGCCCGTTTTAGGGACACTTTTGGTTTGTTTATTTTGTTTAGTAGTTAAACCATAGCCGGAGAAGGATTGTTTGTGATTTGGAACCCATTTTTGTTTTCATTATTAATAAAGATCATTGTATTTTATTCATTCTTGGTCCAGCTTTATCTGTGTTACTTCCCTATTGACCCCTGGACAAAAGGGGGACGTGACACGGCCAAAATGGAAAAAAAATGTTGGCACCTGGATTTAACTAAGCAAATACATTACATACATAAAATACATAATAGACATACCTCATTTAACAAGCTGAAACAATTAAGTTATCTTTGGGCAAAATAAAACATCGTAGAGCAACTTCCTTTTTTCCAATAATTCACAATTTATTCAAAGATCATTCAAAGATCAAGTAGGTCATTTTCAGGAGGTGTGAAACCACCCACATCTTCATTCTGTCCATCTTTTCTCAGGATTTACATCTTTTTGAGCTCTATAGTACATAATTACCCAAAAACTAAATACTAGTAAATAAAAATATTTAAACTCATGGAAAAATTCTTCCCTGGCAGTTTTGTTCCAACATTCGTCTGCCAACATCCATCTTTTGGCCACGGTATCAGTGCACATCATGTTGCCTATCCTGATTTGCTTTAATTTTTTTTAAAATGATGTGATTATGTTAAAAAGAATAGAAAAAACATAGACATACATACAAACACTAACAAAAGACTTTATTGGAAAGTTAATTTAGGTAAATAGGTATTTAGGTAGATATTGTTTTTTTTCTTTTCTGCATTAGAAATCATAAATTGTGTAGAAAAGTCATGCAGATACTACAACAAAGCTCCACCGTTGACTTAACATTGCTCTTGTGTTGAATGTTAAAATAACCTTGTAGTTATTTCACGTATAAATGTGCGGTCAAGTTGCATAATGTTGCTTCACCTTATCCAGATCAAATGTAAATTATTTGGTAATAAGTATATAATTAACAGAAATATAAAGCTACTGTTTTGTCTTCACGTCTTTTGAGAAAATGTCTTTTTTCTCATTCAGCATCTGTCTCTTACCACTCTTAATTAATTAATTAAAAGACTTTCTGTTTGGTACAGATGAGGTCAAATGGCTAAGGTTCAGTTATTGTCTTTAAATTTCTAAGTAATTCTTGAGTCAGGAGACACGTAAACAATAAATGTATCATAGGTTAATTTAGCTCAAACTGGAAAGTGTGTTTGTGTTATTGTTGTGGTCTTTGGTCTTATACAGTGTCAACTCTGCTTCTCTGCATAATTAATATGTATGAATTCAGTGCAGGGAAAGGTATGGTATCTGATGCCAACTCTTCCGCCGGCATTTTCTGTAAAATGGCCACAGTTAGAAAGGGAGCAAAAGAGCATGTAACTGCAAATGTATGTAGGTGGAGAAGTATAATACATATGTCTGTGACAGAAACACAAGGGAAAAAGCATGCTGCAAGTAAAATACACTGGCTTAGATTTGTATAGTGGATCGCACTGAGCAAACATCATGATAAAGCAGTTAAGTAAAACAATGATAAGCAGTGATGAAAAGACTTGCAGCCACCAGGCTTTGTGTCAAGCCTTTGATGTTGCTAAACTGCAGCCCCGTTCTGTGCAATCATGCAATGACACCACAAACGAGCCGCTATCTCGACTTGGAGAACAAACAGATCAGTAGAAACAGACATAACTGCACACACAAATTCAGGGAGAAAACTGCACACAAAGACACAGCCATGTTTTTCAGTCTCTGGAATGGTAGTCATCTACACCGTCAAAGCAAGGAGAGTGTTGGAGGGAATGAGAACTTGTATCAAAGCCAGCTTGGTTGATTGTGATCATAGCTTGTGGCTGGAGATGTGTAACACTGCTCCGTGTGTGCATGTGTGCATGCATGCAGTTTACAACTTCAAACTGGTATCCTGTGAAGGAATCTGTCAAATAACGTTTGTTTGTTTACGTATGTGAATGTGGGTCACAACCTTACATGATGCCATAAGGTTGTGATCCAATTTCTGTTTTGTGGTTTTTCCCAACTTGAGTAGGGCTGAGGTAGAAGTGATGTGAAAATTTTTCTTCTTTTCTCTCCTTTATGCCAACTTTTTAATACTAAACATCAGAAATATATAAACATATACAGGCATAATTTCAAGATAATATCTTATGTAAACATGTTTTGGAGCTATTCATGTGTTAACCAAAAGTGAACAACTTGGCTGCAAAGTACAGCTGAGATGAATGGAAATTAGGTTTGGAGGAATATAGTCATTAGCCAGTGGCAGGAAACAAAATTATGGTTCTAATAATTGGGCTCAGTGTAAAAGAAATAATAATAATTCACCCTGAGGAGGATAGGAACATCTGAACCTGTTTTTATTTATTTATTTATTTTTTTGTAATCACCATCTCATTATTAGTAATTCAGCTATCTCAAAATGGACTAACACGATGACCTGAATAGCTAAAGATACTAAAACAAGGGCATAGGCTTGATCTTCATATTGATATGGACATAACAGTTGGACACAAAGGCCCCTGGAAGACAAGGGAGTTTTTGGATTTACGGTAGATGTTTATTTGCAATAAAATGTGATAAGCAATCTGAACAAGAAGAAGTTTATTATCCAAAATATTTTATTTAGGAACAAGACATCCACATATTAACTTCATCAGCTTAACAAAACTTTGAAGGAAAATGTGCCCATTAAAATAAATAATTGTCATTAATACAAACACAATGATTAATCATTGTTTCATAGTCGTCATCCCCCTGATTGTTGAAAATCTGTAATTATTTAGACTCATTAAAGAGAATTTTTATGCTAGGGGGAATGATCCTTTTTACATCATTATTATTCTAATTTTATTTGGAAAACATGTTAAAATTATTGTGGTACAAGGTTCTAAGTGTTGTGTCTTCAGTCAGAATGTTGTGAGAAAAGAAAGGAAAGTACATGAGAAGTTGTTTAAGTGTTCAAAATCCTGAAAGTTTAAGACATTGTGAAATTATTTTCCTAAATAAATCCTAATCGTAAGTCATTAATAATGGTGAAATAACGGTCACTAAGGGAAAAGCTTGTTTCCATAGCACTCAACAATGTGTTGTTTTGTGAGAAGAGAGAATCAAAGCTACCAGGCAGTTTTCAGTGACAGGAGATCCTCAGGCAGCTGGAGAAATAAGTTAGTTTAGTAGTCCGAGTTGTGACCGAGGCTACATAGTTAATTAAAATTTAATTGAAGACATCCTGAAGTTTTTACATGACCCATAACATTGTCCGGCCCTAAAAATAAGTTTTTGTTTGGGACTGTCTTTGCCAGTAGCAAATGTTAGCCAGAAGGTTTTTTCAACAGGGTGAATGATAGCGAGACTGCTAATCATACTGGCAATGAGCAAAAGTTTAGACCCACTTGTATCAGCTAAGGTACGATTTCTAGCAGCAGCCGCTTGTTGCAGATAGAGAGCAGTTCAGCATTGATCTATGCTATTTGCGATGGCATAGATGTCCCGTGTTGTTTGAATTCTTGCTTGTGTTGTTCTTACTCTCAAATGTCAGTCGATTTGGATAAAAGCATCTGCTAAATGACTAGAATAGAATAGAAATAGTAGGGACTCCTCAGGAACTTGCAGGACATTGGTAGGGAGGGTCGTGTTCCTACCATCCCTACCCAACTCTATGCCCATGTACCAACATGCATAAAATGTGTATCAGTGAGTTTAAATAAACCACAGCTGCAAAAAAAAAAAAAAAAAAACCTTAAGTGCGTTGTTGGGCTATATCCCAATAAAGACTTCTGCAAAAAATACTAACAAACAGACCAACCCAATTACTACCTACATTTAATTAAAAAAACTATACAAGAAAACAGTCAAATGGCAACACATTTAATAATCTAAATACCAGCTTTATTTACAACCTAGTGAGCTGTACACTTAATTTGTTTATGTATTTAATTTTAACCAAAGTAAATCTAAAAAATGAAATGCATTTAAGCTTTTAGTCTTTCTTTGAGAAAATGATGGGAAGTTGGGTGGGCGGTGTGTGTGTGGGGTGGGGGGGGGTAACAGGTTAATATGGCAGTGCTTTTCATTAAAACATTTCAACACATATTTCCTTAAACAAAGGCTTTTGGCTGACAAGCGACAACCCTCTTTGCTTGTTTCTCTCAGCATTTTTGTACTTATTAGCATTCATTTGGTAAATCGGAGCTCTCAGAAAGAAAAGAGGTGGGGGAGAACATTCACAGTAATGTAAAGCACAGCCATGTGTAAAAACACTGTTTGATTGTCTTGGCTCTCTGACAATTCTAACGCTGTGTGCAACATGAAAGTCTGTATAATTACTCTCTGGCACATTGAATTCAAAAGCTTATGTCAACATCCAGGTAAATCAGTTTTCCTTTTGCCTGTTTTGGCTTCAGTGCTCAGGTAAATGTGTGTATGTGTGCCTTTGAGAGAATAAAAAACATTATTACTCAGCCCTGATGTAGCAATTAGATAAAACTGACTTGTGAGTTCATCCTGTAAGTAACTGAAGAAAAGACATATACAAAGAAGAAAACATATTTAAAGATCACTTTTAGTGCATGAACAAGTTACATGATTAGACAGACTTTTAGTTGTGATATTTCAGTCTCAAAGGGAGGAGGTGTTTTTTTCCTCTTATTCTTACCATCTCATCTGCAGTCTTTGTCTGAACTGTTTAGTCTAACAGCTGCATAGAAAAGTATTTGATCATATTTTCTTGCTGCTGAGTCTCTGGAAACATATAAAAATGCATTCTTATCATTCCTGCATGTTATTGTCACCACTGAAGACTAATCCACTTTATTAATTAGTGATCACACATTCTACATCAAGATCAAGGAAAGGAATAGTTTAAATCTTCTAGTTCTCTGTTTTGATCCTGCCCTTCTTTCTAGACGCCTGCTCTTCACCTTGTTGGGATTTGGTTTCTTATTTCAGTCAATTGCTTTCACATACTTCTCACATGTAAATTGCTTTCCTATTAGCATGGTGATACCAGTAGGTAATGGTTGCATTTTAACATCTTAAAAAGTGCCAGAAGCACCAACAGAAATCATTCGAACACCTCAACATTCAAAAGAAATGTTGAGAAATGTTTTAAAACTCAGTCTTTTTACACATTAATCTCATTTGAAATTTCCAAAAAGATACAAATACAGAGATATGAAAAGGGCTTTTGTATGAAGTCTTTCTAAGACTTCTTTTGGTTAACATTTCAGGATCAGTGTTGGTGGTCCTAATATTTCTGTCAATTAAGTATTAAACATTAGCGTATTGCTCATCCCTTGCATAAAATTAATTTCTCTTTCAGTTGATGTGAATGGGAGAAATATTGTAAAAATCAAGGTTTCTCCTTTTTATTGTGCCCTGGATGAAATATGAGAAATAAACAGCTGTATGAAGTTCAGGGACTCTTACCTTGAGGTAAGAGAAAGGGAAAGGTTTTGGCACAATAAGGCGTGCAGAGCAGAGAGGAAAGTAGCAAGAAACTTTAGAATGAGCCCTTTGCTGTGGAGAAAGAGGGAAGCTCATTGAAAATATGAAAGGAAAACTGTTCTCAAGGATGAAAAAAGAAATTAAAAAAACACATTTGTTTTAAGACTACCCTCACCACTTAAATAACTTCTTGCCAAATCAAAAAGTAAAAAAGAAAAAACAACACATTTTGTGAGTATATATACAGGATATTAATATACAAAAACTATTCAAACCAAACATGCTTATAATTGAAAGAACTGCACCCACATTCATGAAATGTCTGTAAAAACCATGAAATTTCTTCATATTATACAACATAAGCCTAAATCTGGTTGACTGTCACAGAAAAGTCAGCTTGGGGTGTTCTTTTTAGTCAACCACGATAATGTAGAAAATTTACAAAATCAGAGCAACAACAACACAAAGCGAGACAACTGGGGGTGTCTCAGTGAGGCAGGAACACAGATGAGAAAAATAATGGTTTGAAGGAAATGAGAAAAAAGGGAGTTGACAGCATGGGAGAGAAAGCAGGGGATGAAGGAGACCAGCAGTCAGCACAGTAAATGACCACAAACTGTCTTTGAAAACATGAAATGGGGATGCATGTTCAAAGGTAAGGAAATGTGTATTTTGGTAGTGTAGTATTCATTTATCAGATAGCTGGTGATACATTCACTGCATTTTCTCTGAAATATACACTGTCGGTCCAAAAAAAAAGGAGTTGCCACCCAAAAAAGGTCAGACACCCTAATATTTTGTTGAACCAGCTTTAGCTTTGATTATGGCAACATTCGCTGTGGCATTGTTTCTGCAATGTTACAAGATTTATTTCTATCCAGTGTTGCATTAATATTTCACCAAGATCTTGTAGTCCCACCACTCCTACCTTCTATAGCACATCCCAAAGATTCCCAGTTTGTGAAAAATATTCAGACTGAGTTTCAAATACATTTTTTATCGCAATAATCCAGCATGTTGGATAAAGTCATGGCAAAAAACAAGGACATGGGAGCAGATAGTGTGTGAGATACATGTATAAGTTGATGTCAAAATTGCAGCAGCTGTTGGTTTTATGTGTATAATTCTCCACCATCTCTCAGGAGAAACTTTTTGATCATTTTGTGCTTGAAGAATCTGTTTTAAGAGCTTTATTTATTTATTTATTACAGAAAATAGCACCCCACTGTGACTGGAAAAGATTTGCAGGCAAGTAATTATATTGTTGCCATAAAAACAAAGAATTAAAAGATACACAAAATGAAGGCGGGTCTAACACAGGGCTTGAATTACACCACAGCTTTCGGGGGAGCCTGTGGGAGGTGTGCACTGCGACTTTGCCAGTCACGTGCACACACATATATGTTAGTGGTTATTGCCAAAAACCTGCCAACTACTGCATCAGGGACGGAAGGTTCTTTTAACAACCACAAAATGAAACATACCTATTAGTTAATTATTGTATGGACTTTAAAGAAATATGTAATAAATACTTTTTGTTCAGCAAAAACTCAAATAAGACTGAGTGTTTACCAAGTAATGGAAAAAAGGATTTTTTTTTTTTTTACTTTTCTAATTTAAAAAAAAAATATGAGCTTTCTGTCATTTTCCTGAACAATTTTCTTAAAATAATATAGATCTGTAAGTTTTAACAAGGTTTTTTGGTTTTACTGGGAAAAATATTGAAAAATATTGAAAAATATGAAAATATGAAAAATATTTTTCATCAAAAGTTTGATTGACAAAATTACTTCAAACCCACAAGTGTGAGTCAGCCTGGGGAGTTGTGGCCAACGTAGTGAGGTGTGGCACATCTGTCTGAGTTGGCATGCAGCTGCAGCTGGCATGGAAATGCAGTCCCAGGTGCAGGTAAGTGGGTCGTCAGTACTAATGTCTATTTATCTCTTTTGCTGTGATGCTAGCCAGGCTCCCTGCTGGTGTTGTAATGTGCTGCCAGAACCTTCCCTGGACTGCAAGATGGTCCACCATAGGCAGGAAGCCTCAACAATAGATACAATAGGATGAGATGGCTCAGGTTGGTTTACTTCCACATTTATTTATATTATTATTATTATTATTGTTATTATTATTATTTATTTATTTTTATTATTTCATTTTAGTTTAGTTTAAATAAATTGCTCCTACCTGAGCCGCCACCTTATCATGGTGGAGGAGTTTGTGCGTCCTGACAATGCTAGCGGCTATGTTGGCGGGGACTTATGCCCCTGGTAGGGTCACCCATGGCAAACATGTGTCTAGGGGAGGGACCAGACGAAGTGCGGCTCAAATTACCCCTATGATGATAAGAAAACAAGGACCAAGGTATCCCTTGCCCGGATGTGTGTCACCGGGGCCCCCCTCTGGAGCCAGGCCTGGAGGTGGGGCACTGAGACGAACGCCTGGTGGCCGGGCCTTTGCCCATGGGGCCCGGTCGGGCTCAGCCCGAAAGGGTGACATGGGCTTCTCCTCCCGTGAGCTCACCACCTGCAGGAGGGGCCATAGGGGTCGGGTGCATTGTGAGATGGGCGGCTGCCAGAGGCGGGGACCCTGGCGGTCTGATCCTCGGCTGCAAAAGCTAGCTCTGGGTATATGAAATGTCTCCTCTCTGAAGAGGAGGAGCCTGAGCTGGTGCGCGAGGTTGAGCAGTTCCGACTAGATATAGTTGGACTCACCTCGACGCATGGCTTGGGCGCTGGAACCACTGTCCTAGAGATGGGCTGGACCCTCTTCCATTGGAAAGCACTCCTTCTGGGGACTCTCTCATTCTGCTGGGGGACTTCAATGCTCACGTGGGCAATGACAGCGAGACCTGGAGGGGCGTGATCAGGAGGAACAGCCCCCCTAATCTAAATCCGAGTGGTGCTTTGTTGTTGGACTTCTGTTCTCACCATGGACTGTCCACAACAAACACCTTGTTCAGACATAAGAGTGTCCACATGTGCATTTGGCACCAGGACACTCTAGGCCGCAGTTCTATGATCGACTTTGTAGTCGTGTCGTCGAACTTGCGGCCGCATGTCCTGGCCACTTGGGTGAAGAATGGGGCGGAGCTGTCAACTGATCACCACCTGGTGGTGAGTTGGCTCAGATGGTGGGGGAGAATGCCGGTCAGGCCTGGCAGACCCAAGCGTGTTGTGAGGATCTGCTGGGAACGTCTGGCAGAGTCCCCTGTCAAAAAGAGTTTCAACTCCCATCTCCGGCAGAGCTTCAACCATGTCTCGGGTGAGGCGGGGGACATTGAGTCTGAATGGGTTGTGTTCCGTGCCTCCATTGTTGAGGCGGCCAGCCGTAGCTGTGGCCATAACGTTGTCGGTTCCTGTCGTGGCGGTAACCCCCGAACGCGTTGGTGGACACCTGCAGTAAGGGATGCCGTCGAGTCCTATCGGGCCTTTTTGGCCTGTGGGACTCCAGAGGCAGCTGATGGGTGTCGGCGGGCTAAGCAGAGCGCAGATTTGGCGGTCGCTAAGGCAAAAACTCGGGCATGGGTGGAGTTTGGAGAGGCCATGGAGAATGACTTCTGGTCCACCTCCTGGCTCAGGAGGGGAAAGGGGTGCTTCGTCAACACTGTGTACAGTGGGGATGGGGGGCTGCTGACCTCGACTCGGGACGTTGTGAGGCGGTGGAGAGAATACTTCTTCATGTCTTCTGATGAGGAAGCAGAGTCTGGGGTAGCTGGTGTTGGCTCTCCTATCTCTGGGGCTGAGGTCGCTGGTTAAAAAGCTCCTTGGTGGCAAGGCCCCAGGGGTTGATGAGGTCCGCCCAGAGTTTCTTAAGGCTCTGAATGTTGTATGGCTGTCTTGGTTGACACACCTCTGCAGCATCGCGTGGACATCGGGGACAGTTCCCCTGGACTGGCCGACTGGGGTGGTGGTCCCCCTCTTCAAAAAGGGGGACCGGAGGGAGTGCTCCAACTACAGGGGGATCACACTCCTCAGCCTCCCCAGTAAGGTCTATTCAGGGGTGCTGGAGAGGAGGGTCCGTTGGATAGTCGAACCTTGGATTGAGGAGGAGCAGTGTGGTTTTCGTCCTGGTCGTGGAACAGTGGACCAGCTCTACCCCCTCTTTGGGGTCTTTGAGGGGGCATGGGAGTTTGCCCAACCAATCTACATGTGTTTTGTGGACTTGGAGACGTGTTCCCCGGGGACTCCTGTGGGGGGTACTCCAGGAGTATGGAGTGCTGGACTCGCTTGTACGAGCTGTTCAGTCCCTGTACGACCAGTGTCAGAGCTTGGTTCGCATTGCAGGCAATAAATCAGAATCGTTTCCAGTGCGGGTTGGACTCCGCCAAGGCTGCCCTCTGTCACCGATTCTGTTCATAACCTTTGTGGACAGAATTTCTAGGTGCAGCCAAGCTGTTGAGGGGATCCGGTTTGGTGGCCTCAGGATTGGGTCTCTGCTCTTTGCGGATGATGTGGTTCTGTTGGCTTCATCGGGCCAGGATCTTCAGCTCTCACTAAAGCAATTCGCAGCCGAGTGTGAAGAGGCTGGGATGAGAATCAGCACCTCCAAGTCCGAGACCATGGTCCTCAGCTGGAAAAGGGTGGAGTGCTCTCTCCGGGTCTGCAATAGGGTCCTGCCCCAAGTGGAGGAGTTCACGTATCTCGGGGTCTTGTTCATGAGTGAGGGAAGGATGGAGCGGGAGATCGACAGGCAGATCGGTGCGACATCTGCAGTGATGTGGACTCTGCATCGGTCTGTCATGGTAACAAGGGAGCTGAGCCAAAAGGCAAAGCTCTCGATTTACTGGTTGATCTGCGTTCCTACCCTCCCCCTTGGTCATGAGCTGTCGGTAGTGACAGAAAAAACAAGATCACGGGTACAAGCGGCCGAAAAGAGTTTTCTCCACAGGGTGGCCGGGCTCTCCCTTAGAGATAGGGTGAGAAGCTCGGTGATCTGAGAGGGGCTCAGAGTAGAGCCACTGCTCCTCCACATCGAGAGGAGCCAGATGAGGTGGCTTGGGCATCTAGTTAGGATGCCTCCTGGACGCCTCCCTGGTGAGGTGTTCTGGGCACGTCCCACCGGAAAGAGGAAGACCAAGGACATGCTGGACAGACTACATCTCTCGGCTGGCCTGGGAATGCCTTGGGATTCCTCCGGATGAGCTGGTGAATGTGGCCAGGGAGAGGGAAGTCTGGGTTTCCCTGCTTAGGCAGCTGCCCCCGTGACCCGACTCCGGATAAGCGGCAGAAAATGGATGGATGGCATTTTAGTTTGTTATTAAGCATGTTAAAGTAAACCAACCTGAGCCGTATCATCCATGTAGGTACTGTTTCAGAATTTTAATATGTTATCTTCATGTCTCAACAATTTGTTAAACTGGAAAAAAAAATTGTAAAGTTACATTGTTCCATTTTCCTGTGTAAAAAATTTTCAAAGAAGGTGTTTCATGTTTGGCCAAGATGAAGTACTTTACAAGGTTATTATTCATGAAAAAGATTAAAATTAAATTTATCTAAAAATGTTAAAACCAAACAGTTGGAAAACAAAAAAGAAACTGTTTTTAAACATGGCTACACTGTGCTTGCTGGCACATCGGTTGATCATTTATCATGTAGGGATTTGTAAATTATATTGGCTCAGTGCTAATTAAAAAGAAAGAAAATAAAAGCATCCAATTAAATTCATTACTAACAAAACTGAGCTCTTATGTCTATGGAAAGAGCTGTTTTCAGTGAACATATGTAGTGAGATTAACTTGTATTGTACAGACCATGGGATCTCAGCCTTGAGCCTGATGCACACTGGCATTGCCACTCATTCACAAACACCTGGTGGATCAGTTGATGCTTGTCCAGTAGTTTGCTTACACCAAATTATACTCCGTACAGAAATGCATCTTTACATGCAAATTGCTCAGTGGTTATGCAGTGCCCTGTATGCAAGTCCAGTCAGCCTTGCACAGTGAAGCCAGTCTTTTAAATCACTTAAATAAATTGGCCTTGGCACTTTGGCATAGATGGAGAACTATTCCTAAACAAAGTGTAGAAACAGTGTCTCTGGGTCTGCTGCCTGCTCTCCTCTTTGGGACATTGTGTCTCAACCAGGTTTCACTAAGGATTGGAGAGTGTTTTTTGTTTGTTTGTTTGTTTTTGTTTTTTAAATGACATAATGATGCAGTCAAGTCCAGAATTATTGGATTCTTTTGGCAAAGAGGTAAACAGCTGCTTTAGTATTAACACATGGACTAATGCGTAGGCTAAATAAGAAAAAATCTTAATTGTTTTTATTTCTGTATTTTGTCAATCAACACCTACACAGAAACTGCCTCTTACACATTTTGACCCAAACGTATCCGACTATCAGCCCACAACTAATAATAAATAGGCTAATAAAGAAAATATAAAGTCATATGACTCATTGTTAATCTTGATGAATCATGGTTAAAATCATGGTCTCACTGTCAGTAAGATGATTTAGTTCATGAAAAAATAGAAGAACTAAATTTAAGATCTGACATGTTATCATTTTATAATAACTCTGAATCAGGCCTACTGGGTTTAATGGGTCTCTTTAGTCAGAACAAAACTTCAGAGATTGTAAAGCAGTGCAACTTACCACAGCTTCTACAATCGTCATCATCATCATCATCATCCACAGCAGCTTGTGAAAGTCCTGCTGCAGTGAAAATGTCAATTTTCAAAATTTATCAGTATTTTTCTTTTTCTTTTTTAAAGTGTAACTAAACCCCCTACTTTTTGCGTAACTTCACCCACTGCCAAATTTGAAAAATCCCTGAAACAATTTTCAGCTCAAAAAACACATTCTGTGCTCACTATTTGGGTGAATGAATTATTTAGGGACAGAGACCACAGCAAGGAGGGGCAGTGTGAAACTATGTTGGCCCACAAATCACGTTGGCCCACCAGAAAAATGGCCGGTATGCCACATGGCTAATCTGTCCCTGGTCAACACTCTACCATACATAGAGTTTCATTAAACTTGAACTTGAAGTAATCAAGCTCTATGTCTTACTGAAGTTTCACAAGATCCACTTCAGAGTTCCGATATCTTAGACTGTGCTGAGTTTCTTTCCACCAAGATCTGTCCAATTGTGTACAGGAAACCCAGAGTATGAGGTGTAGTAGAGTGAAAAGCTTGAATGAGAGATATGATATAATCCACACGGCCATTGGTTGCTGTTTGATAACTTGTTTCTCAGCTTTACAGACTCAATCAATAGCTGCCAGTGAGGGAGAACGAATCTCCCTCCTTTTTTAACTTACATGCACACACACACACACACACACACACACACACACACACACACACACACACACACACACACACACACATGCCTGACAGTCAGAAGGAAATGTTGAAGCTAGTGAGAAAAAGATTTAACACATCTTTATTGGTGTCCTCTTTTGGGATGCATAGACACAGTCATCTCCCTATCACGCAGTTTAACATCACAAAGCAGCGTGCATCTCAGTATTTTACACAACACTTGTTTTCACATTCCAACACAAGGCTGGATGTAAAAGGGTTTATGAAACACTGCAAAGAAATGACATGAGCACTGAGCACTACAAGCTCTTTCATCTGCAATGTGACTCCGATTTGACAGTAGACTGGTTTCTACATCCTAAAGATGGGGTTAAGCCAATGAAATGTGCCAGATATGAGTGAAAAACAACTGACATTGATTTTTGCCATCAAACTTGTTTCACAAGTTAAATGTTGAGAATATTTTCCCAGCGAGGAGAATCAATACTACTTCACTGGCTGAAGTGTTCTCTTTTATAGTCAAAAAAACAATATTAGAGTGGTTCTCTGGTTTATCATTTGCATAAACTTTACATAAAACATTTAAATAAACACTTTTTTTTATCTATGATCCTTGATAGGATGAGATCATACACACACTTGTTTTATGCTAAAGCTCTCTAACAAATTGAAGCCTCTTTTCTCAGGTTAACCTCAATGATTATTTGTTTACTTATAGTTACATAGTTGTTCAGTACCAATCCCTTGTGTTCCCTTTACATTTTTCATGTGGAAATGGTCTTACTTTCACTATTAAACAGCCCTGAGTTCTACTTGTGTTTTCTTTTATTACCATCTGATTTCACCAAATGATCCCCCGATCACCATCATTCAACATGTTTTTCTGACCACATTTCTCCCTAAAAGATTATCCTTCCAGTTTTTAATAATCCATTGGACAGCTGATAACCTAATTTTAATCTCTCTTGCAATATCCTTGGATGTTTTCCCTGATTGATTCATGGCAATGATTTGACCCTTCTTAAACATTTTTTTCCAAAACCTTCTTTCCTCAGGCTTGTTTAAGAAATGGGAAGCTTCTCATTGCATCAGTTGGGGAGAAATAACTTGTTGCAGCTGAAAGATAATCATCCATTAATTATCCAATAGGAGGCGCATACCTTTTTACTTATTTAAATCCTGGCAGGCAACTTTTTATAGTGCAGAGGCACAGCTTCCCAACAGTCAAATGCTTTGGTCCCTGAGCAAGAACTTAACACAACTCAACTTTATTTATAGAGCACTTTAACACAACATCTATTGAACAAAGTGCTGAACACAGCACAGAAGCAAAAAAATATAAAATTAAAAGAAACTGCAAAGTAAAAACTAAAACAATAGCAGTAAAACGATAAAACAATAAAACACAACAAACAAAAAAACAACAAACAAAAAAACAATCAAAACAATCAAAACAAGAAAACAAGAGTCTGCTAGACTGACGGCCAGATCATAAAAGTGGGTCTTCAGGCGGGTTTTTAAAATAACCTGTAGCAGCAAGGAGTTCCACAGTTTATGAACATCAACCGCTAAGGCTCTATCCCCCCCTAAGCTTACGCCTAGACCTCGGTATCTCCAAAAGGAGCTGATCAGCTGATCTGAGCCACCAGGCTGGCAAATATGGGAAAAGCAGCTCAGAGAGGTACAGTGGGGCCAGACCATTTAATGTTTTAAAGAGAAATAATAATAATCTTCAAGTTGAACTCTAAAAAGGAGAGACAGCCAGCGAAGCGGTGCTAAAATAGGCATAATGTGGTCTCTCTTATGAGCTCCAACCAAAAGATGAGCAGCAGGATTTTGGACGAGTTGGAGACACAAGAGAGATGACTGGCTGACTCCGAGATAAAGTTTGTTACTGTAATGCAGCCAGGAAGTGATGAAGGCGTGAATTTCTTTTGAAATGCCTTAGCACGTTGATGAAGGGTAATAAACCTAAACATTATCATCAATTTAACCTGGCGATCTAGTTTAAAATCACTGTCCATCTTAAAACCCAAATTAGTGATAGATTCGCAAACTTAGGCAAGGGGCCCTGATCTGAAGCTATTCGACCCAAACACTATATCCTCCTTTTTTTTCCTCATTAATTCCTCATTGCTCTTTAATAAAAGGACGTTCATCAACCATATAAAGCCCGGTTGGACGGCTACTGTCTCATCATACATAAATAAAACAGTGCGACACAACACGTCTGTCACAACGAGTGGGAAAAAGAAAGAAAAAGAGCTGAGCTCCCAAAATGTCCATCTGCAGTCCAAGCGTGCGAAAGACGATCTCCTCTCTTCTCGAAGCATCTTGCTGATGTCATCATTAGAAGACGACCAAAAGTAGTCTTAAAGGGCCATTCCACAATTACAACTGTTACAAGAGGCTTGAAGCAGTGCGAGGACGTTCAGAGGGAAATCCAGAGAGGGAGGCACGTGAGCAACGGAGGCTAACAGCGAGCCACGAGGTGCTATCGCTAGGCTAATGCTACACTGCCACCATCCAACATTCGAGGATAGTGTTGTGTTTCAGTGCACTCAATGTTTTATCCAAGCCACAGGCCTGCAACATGCTTTTTTTTCCTTTTGGGACCAGGAGTCTGTGAGTTGCCCGGGCGCCGTGAGTAAACTGTGTGTGGGCCCACCACTGCTAAATTCGAGACTGTTTGCGTGGTTGCTAATATTGAATTAAGAGCTAATATTGTGTTTTCGTGTGTTGGAGTTGTGTATGAAGGGAAACACTGCAGCCATACAGTTTACTTGTTAAAAATAGTGGTTTTTATTGAGTTGGGGAGTATTTAATTGTTTCTTTTACTTTATATTTTGGGTTCATGGTTCATATTTGTTTACCGAAAGTTTATTGTTCATGTTGCCACATTAGGGTCTGTTCAAAATAAAACCCTGACAGTTCTGAGCAACATAAATCATCTCTGGGTCATGTCTGTTTAGAAACCACAAAGGCTATTTTCACAACAGTGGTTTTATCTTTAGGTTAGAAATTAAGTGCACCTTTGTGGTAGCCACCTTTATTCTTATCGAACCCAAGCACCCACCATTCTCGTCCTACAGAGTGGCCGTACAGGTGCTACATATGAATATATGAATGATGAATAAATACATGAATTAATTTATTCAATTAATTAATCTATCAATCTATAAGTATGAGGCCAGCTATGTATGACAATGTCTTAAACAGATGTTGCTATTTACACATGAAAGGGAGCATAAATGGGCTTTAAGGATGACAGAGCCAATGGCTCAAACTTTGCAAAGACAGCCGAGCAAGGGACAAGAGTTCACAAGTCATTATTGTTGCCACCTTGTCACTAAGGAAATTTAAAAAAGTATTACACATTTCAGTGGAGGCTCTTAAATATGCAGCCTGTGGTGCATTTGGGACAGAATCTATTGTTTCAAACAGCACTCTCAGATTATATTGATTAGAAACCATAATATCTGACAGATGTTATCTTTTTGCCTCTTTAACAGCGGCCTGATAAAGTTACCAACAGTTCCTTAAAATATGTAATGAGACCTTCAGTTTCTTCTTCTTCCACTTGCATTCTGCTCTCCTGCAGTCCCAGCTGATCGGGTCCTCTCATTAAACCAGGGCTCACATTTGGCTCTGGTCAGATGCCATTCCTCCTCCATGGCCAAACATCTGTGGGGAGCTAAAATAAAAACATCCAGATGGCAAACATTCTACAAAAGTGCTGCACTCACCAGGACATGCCTACGTCTCTGTTACATAGAGGAATTCAGACCACGGGAGGTGAAGAAACCCTGCAGAATAATAGTTTTGTTCGCCAGGGATCCAGCGTTCACCAGGACAAGCCTGGCTGGAGACTGTTGGTCTAGAGGAAAGGTGTCCTCAGGTTCCCGAGATTCACCCCACACTGGCAAAGCCGAAGAGAGCATGCTGGGGATGCTGGGGATCCCAATCTGAGGCGAAAACAGGAATGATGCAGACACCAAGCAGATCCAGAAGACTCCGGGAAAGGAATAATCCATATCTTAACTGGGAAAAGGACGAAGAAGGAGGGCCGATGTCCTAAACAGGTGAGCGTAAATGTCCGATAGCATCAGGGGTTGTCTTCTGTCCATTTAAACCAAACAAGCATATATCTCCCACATTATACTGCAGATCCAGAAGAAACTGATGATAATGCACCATCAGAGACTCTGATAGCACAAAAACAGTGAAAGCACAGACCACAAGGAGAGTAACAGATGGCACCACACACGCCAACGTCATCTTGTCACCCTTGCAGAGTTAGAGAAATCGAAATGGGTTCTCCAAGTACCAAACTAAATTTGACTTGTTACAGAGTAGTGACAATTTGGAGTTTGCAATGACAGTGGTCGGCCTGAGCAAAACTCCCCAAAGGGGCCTTAATTCTACATCCGAGCTGCTGCAGTGGTGCATCTGATGTAAATAAACAGGAGAGGGAGGGTTTATCAAAATGAATAGAAGTTTTCTTTGTGGTACTGACAAAAGAAAGAGAAGAAAAATCAGAACAAAAAAGAGAACAAGCTAGTGGTAAGTCGTGCACATAATACAGAAGCTACTTTAGCTCAGAGCAGCTCAGTCCGTCTTCCTGGAGCTCCTCGCTGTCCTAAGGCTGAAAATAACAACAGCTAACTTAATCAATACTCTTTCTTCAGTTATCAAAATAATGCTTTGTCCAGTTAAGCTAAACAGTCAAGCTTAGAATGCAAAGTTAGAGAATTTGTTCTCTGAGATTCTCAATCTGCTTTCTTTCTTTTCACCTGATGGCTGGAAATTCATCAGATATAGTTTCCTCTGTGTTTAGAAGGAAGGCAGCTTCACACAGCTTTGAAATTCATCCTGCTTACTAGTCACCACTTAGTTAGTATATCAACATTTTCAACCTTCTTTGTCATAAATATTTGATTTTATTACATTAATATTTAAGATATTTACAAGACATATTTTGACTGTTACTGTCTAAAGAGAAGACTGCTGCTAAAGTAGATTATTTGTTTTGTGCTTGTAAACCAAAAGTTACTGCATAATGCAATTAAATGCAAAAACTTTATGCATTTATTTAGGATAAAAAATTTTAATAGATTCCCAGTATGGATGGAGTGATGGATTGACAGACAGACAGACAGACAGTGATCCATTTAGATGTAATTGCGTTAGGTTACAGGTCTGATTGGTGTAACTGTGTTGCTGGTTTTCTGTGTGTAAGCATCAATAAGCTGCATGATTGCAGTGCTAATTTAATTAAACTTGTCAGTTTTTTTTATGTTAGATCATATAGATGACTGCAACCAGCGTGCATGGGGTGCATTGATCTTCTGTAACTCCAAAAGACAATGTTTTGTGAAGCACAAAGACTCACTGTATGAACATGACACGAAGAGCACACCTCACACAAAAAGAAATGTCAAGTCATGAACAATAATAATGATGTATAACACATAGGATTTTTTGCACGTGACAGTTTAGCCCTTTCAAATTGCATTAAAAGACAGTGTTGAATGAATGTGAAATAATATGAAGAACTGGAGACATTAATCAAGATGGATGTAATTTCAAAAGCATCTCAGTGTTTTGAGGCCTCTAAACAATGATCAGCAACAAGGCAGAAGTTTACAGGAACTCATCTGATCTACAGTTATGTTTGTTCTGAGACCACAATAGAACTCACTTTATGTCTATGTTGAGTGTCCACAGGAGTACAACTAAATATGCTAAGGGAATGTACTTGAGGTAGGAGGGCAATTAAGGGTCATAATAGGAATAAATGAAAGTGTTTCAACTCTAAAAGCAGCTCTCACCTTAGAACAGCATTGTGTCTTTTATCTGAAAATCCTGCTTAATAGGAATCAGCAATACTTCTTTTATGTGCCACATTGAAACTCGTATAATCTAATGACAATAAAAAAAAGAACCTGATCTTTGGAGAGTGACGAGAGATAAATCGTTGTAGGTCAGGACGAAGGACGAAGGAAAAGGTTAGGTTTGTTAATATTGATAATTATTCTCTTCAAAAGCTTCACCTGCCCGCCCAGACATTATGTCCTTCTGAGATTTACTCCTTGACAGCAGAGGAAGAAAGATATTTTTATTTAATCAAGATCTCCTCTCTGTTTTCAGCAAAGGAAGTTTCACCCTTTAATGAGATTTTCTTGAATATTAAAAGGAAAATGAAACTATGTTAATACTATGAGGGAACTTCCTTCAGCTCGTATGTGGCAATAATTAAGTCCCTTGAGTGGTGCTGAGCATGTGTGGATGTGCGCACACCGTAAGCACATGTTTAATAAAGCAATGTCAGTTGTTAACTATTTTTAATGAGTTTTTGCACAGAACTCTCCATCTATTTTAAAATCCTAATTCAGCCTTCACTGTCTATCAAACAAACATTTCCTGATTTGTGTGTGTGTGTGTGTGTGTGTGTGTGTGTGTTTGATTGCATTAATTTTATGCATCAAAAAATTTGTTTGCTTTTTCTGGTGCTCGCTGCAGCACCTGCAATTAATGGAAATCAGTGATGTGCCTTCAATGAGAAGAAAGTTCTTTAAGTTAATTGCTGTCACAAAATTTGCCGATAGTCATAAATGTAGCAGAGGATCCTTCACCAGAAATATAAAATCTGTCCAAGCAAAGCCAGGTCCAGTGGTTAAAAAAGGGTACATTTTAGATCCAAAGCCAAATTTACTGTGGATGGGTAATGGATATGCACCACACTTTCAAAATGAGGATAAGACTGGTCATGCATAGGCAATCCTACCTTAATTGGAGTTTGGCACAAATTTAATATGGCACACATGGTAATGATCTCTGGACTTAATTATATAGATGGGGTCCATGCAGAGAAAACAGAATTTTTATACAGTCTTTGTGATGTGAATTGTTTTGCTGGGGGCGTTACTGTCTATCATTTTAGCAGCAAAGATCATATTCATGACAAAGATCCAATCCAAATAACTGTCAACAGTCTATACAGACATAATAGTACCAGAAACATAATGTAATTTTTACCTATAAAACCTGGATTTTTTTTTTTTTAGCTAAGATTCCTAAGAATCCCCCCCCCCCCACCCCCATTTAATATCCTGTTTTTTTTTTTTGTTGTTGTTGTTGTTTGTTTGTTTTTACCTCTCTAATGCAGCAATTGTTGTTTTCTTTAATAATAATAATAATAATGGATTAGATTTATATAGCGCTTTTCAAGGCACCCAAAGCGCTTTACATTGTGATTCCATTATTCATCCACTCCTCACTCATACCTGGTGATGGTAAGCTACATGCGTAGCCACAGCTGCCCTGGGGCAAGCTGACGGAAACGTGGCTGCCATTCTGCGCCTACGGCCTCTCCGACCATCACCGAACATTCATCCACACATTCATACACCAGCGATGCCAACACTGGAGGCAAGGAGGGTTAAGTGTCTTGCCCAAGGACACAACGACAGATGACTGCGGGAGCGGGAATCGAACCGCCGACCTTCCGATCATTGGACGACCTGCTCTACCGCCTGAGCCACTGCCGCCTTTAGATTAGAAATGTGCAGAATTGGAATTAAAAAGAATTTTGTTATTTTGGTCCACCAATTAAAATGTAAATTCATAAGTATGTGAGTCCAAATCAAATCTTTAATTTTTTTCTTATTTTGATTTATTTTTATATAATATATAAAAATTTGTTTTGCTAAATATTTTCATATTTTCATAAGTACTGGTGTTTTGGGGTTCATGTACATCTTTGGAAAGCAAACCTGTAGATTTCAGCATGAATGTCTAGATTACCACAGGTTAACAAAAATATAGCAATTTTTTTATTGCATGAAGTTTTTCCACTAATAAAAATGCAATTTGTGTCATATTCTATTACTATCGGATGTCCATTACCTTTACAGAACTGAGCTATAATTTGAGTATATGTAAGTTCTTAACCCTTTAATACCTGACCCAAGAAATAATAGGCAGAAAATCAAAGTTTTTTTGTTTTTTTTTTAATCTGAAGTCTTTATTTGAACCTAAACTAAATAAACTAATAGATAAAAATAATTTGCACAAATGTACAGTTGCCTGTTATGTTAGAATTGATGTGGTGAGAAAGGTATCCACCAGGGGGCAGAAAACATAGTTTTGAGCAAAGTTTTTACTACAAGGTGATGCGATGGGTCCAGAAGATGAACATATCAAATATGATTCACTTGATGTTTAAGGTTAATAAAGTGTAATTTTATTCAATAGTAAAATTTGTCAGTACAAAATCTAAAGTTTTTTTTTTTTTTTTTTACAAAAACTAGTATAGCACTCATACCTAAAAGTGTGTTATGTTCAGAGAAAAAAAAAAAACAAAATTAAGGCACTTATCAAACAATAAAGTTACAAAGCAAATAGAGAAAAAATTAAGATGAATGGGGAAAATGTTTGCTTACATTTCGTACAAAAGTTTGGTCCATCTGTGAGCTGCCTAATAAGCCTTTTTCTTCAACACAAATCCACTCAAGCTCAATTTTTTATAAAGGCATCATTATATTTTTGTAGTTATAGAACAAAATCCTTTTTCATCTGAGATGAAAAGATGCAGAAAAAGCAAAGCTGGGCAGAAATAGGCTTAATCATGTCTATAATCTTAAGGAAATAGAATTGCATTGGAAAGCATAATTTTCTCGAGCAGTGCACATGTATGACAAAATGTTGTTGCACCACATTAACTGTGCAATAGTACATGCTGCAGAAATACTTTTAACAAAATGTACCAAACATTTGCTTGTATAAGATAAAGACTTGATGTTTTAGAAATAGTCTCTTTAGCTCTAGAAACCTATTTTTAATTAGCTTAGATTTAACTGGGGAGAGTTACATTCTCAAAAATGAAATATTGATTTATAAATACATAGCAGACCATGACTGCTTGGTGTCTGGATCTTGTGGATGTCCCTAAGGAGTTGCTGAAAACACTTTACATGGTTTCTTTATTCTGATGTACGTATATTAAACTGGACTATCTGTGATTTGTTATTTTATAGATGTTGGGTTTCTTTTTTTTACAACTTTAATTATAATATACATGTTATGTAGGATTATAAAAATGCTTAAGAGCCAATTGTGTAAGATTCCAATGCAAGAATCTAGTAAAAGCCAGAGCCTGCATAATAATTTATTATCTTTCTGTTGATTGTTGCTTTAGTCTCACTGCTCCTGTGAGTGTAGTTTATGACAGTTGCAGGCATTTGTCTTATATTAAATGTGGTCTAATGCCAACAAATGAAAAAACTAAGATAGGAGCTATATGGTGAGCACTATCAGAGCTACTGGCTGTAAAAGATTCATATATTTCCCTTGTGGGGTTTCTGGAGGCAAAGTGCTAAAAATAAGAGTTGATTTTTTATTTAGATTCATCAGGTGGCTGCTGCTCTTATATGCCTTTTGAAAAATAAATATAGAAATACAAGTTTAAATCTGCATCTCTTGCCCATGACAAGTAATGCTGCCTTGTTACAGGGAATCAAAGCAAGCACTCGTGCGGTGTCTGCATAAGGTCCATTATGGCGTCACCGCCGTATGCTCCACGTACGTCTGTGGAGGCTCGCCACACACCTCTTGCAGACCTGACGAGCACCTCTGCTTGCAGCGCAGTTACGTGAAAGTTCTCCTTTGTGATTGGTCACTTTTTGATTATGTGTTTCCAGATTTCTGGAACTTCTTGCTGAATTTGTGTGGTTACTGTGGAAGAGAAGCTGCAACACAACGGCGTAACCATACACTCGAATGCGAGAGGACATTTCACCAGCATTAGCTGTGCCAATTCTACCATACGCAGATACCACGCGAGTATAAATCCAGATTTAGATGATTACCTGCCTATAATAGTGTATCCACTCTCTCCACAGCCTGGCACGAGACTTTCTTACCTTCTCATTCTGTAAATAAAACTTTTACCAAGCTTTGAAGCTCTAATAAAAAAATCATCCCTTTCTCCTCATGGACAGATGCAAACCTAAATCACAACTCAGTGGTCACGTGACCATTAACAGCTTGCCAGTGAAGCCAAATCCTAGGACTAGGACTAAATAAATGCTGTTATGTCTATCTACCATCATATTGTGAAGGAGTGGAACGACTATGTTTATTGCAGACAATCACAATAAAAGTTTTCAGCATATTTTAAGGAAAATCTACAAAAATCAAATAAAAATTAATGAGGATCGACGCTGAGAATCCAGTGGTGTTACGCTTAAGCAGCCTTTTGTTTATACTGGCGAAAGACCCGGATGTGACAAAGTCCACTGATATTCCTTGATGCTTGCGGCTGCCCTGCGCCTGTAAAGAATAAAAAAGCCATGATCTGGACCACCCCCAAAATCTAATCACTTGTTCCTTATTCCATGTCAAATTTCATCAAAATCCATCCAGTACTTTTTGAGTTATGTTGCGAACAGACAGACAGACAAACCATACACTGCCAATAACATAACCTCCACCTTAGTGGAGGTAATAATAAGATCTCCTTCAGATTGTTTTAAAGCAGTATTAATTGCATTTAAAAAATATATATTTCTGTCAATAATTAGCCGTGTTTTAATCTCTCAGAGCTTAGCCTTCTTATTTTTCTTGTAAGATGCAAAAGGACTATTTATGCTGAGTGCCAATTACTAGCTCTCCAAGGTTAACAGGCCAAGCTTGTCCACGCTGTCTGCACTTTCTCTGCAACCAAACGTCTTCCAGCCCTTTGACCAGATAAATACTCCCTTACTTCTCTTTATTATAAAGTGACCCCCTTTTTCCCCTCATGCTTGACTTCTCGGATGCTATCATCTCTTCTCTATCATCTTCTCTTCTTCAAGCTGATCTTTCTTTCTGCAAAAATGATGTAGAGGGGGTTCATTTAAACGCTCTGGAGCATTGCTGTAGCAGAGCAGATCCGGTGACTGACCCAAGTTCCTGCTTACGGGTGCATATGTGTCTGTATCTCTGCGCCAGCCTGGGTCTTTGTTGGTCTGTATGAACGCTGCCGCTGAGTGTGCATTCGAGGGGCTCTGATGATTTGCAGGAATAGCAACTTTCTCTTCCCTCTCTGTGTGTGATACAGTGATACAGTGATACAGGCCGTCTGCTTTTCCTCAGTGATCAAATCAAATAGGCCCTCATCTCCCAGTGAAGCTCATTCAAAAATGACAGCAATGATTGACAGCTGCCGCGGGCGCTGAATGCAAAAGCTGAAGCACAAAACCACGACTCAGATTTATCTGTCACAGCGTGGCAAAACAGCATGGATGTTGATCTTGACTCTGCTTGCAATATGCATTCAAGCATGTGTGCACTCATAAGTGGAAAGGAGAGGAAGGGGAATGGCTCTGCTTAGAGGGCATGACATTGGTGATTTGAAGCAGTGGGATCCAGCTTCTCTCCTGCAAGCTTGGCCTTTGTTTCTTGTTTGCAATGAACAGGATATGACCTTGTTAATGGGAAACTGGGAGATTTTCCCACCTGGTAGATTTACCCACATTATTTGCAGGTATGACTACACTGAAGCTCACGTTTTGCATGCAGCATTACAACACAAAGTGTTGTATAAAAACTGTGCGAAAGTGCATGGGTATGAAGTGAAACAGGGATTAATAGTGTTGTGCTGAAAGGATTGTGATAACTCCTCAGGAACTAAAAGACCATAAGTGAGTGTTTATTGGGAGGTAATGGTCAAATTCCAAAATCGATTACAAATATTTGCTGGTTTACACATCTGAGAGAGATTAAGTAAAAGCTGCAATTCATTCATAATTATTTCTGATTACAGTGCTACCTAGATATTGTAAGGTGCGGGGTCGCTGCTAGTGCGATCGATTTTAGCAGGAGTTTTCTTCTTCTTCTTCTTCTTCTTCTTCTTCTTTTAGTAGTTTATTAGTAATGTATTGATTAGTATTTTATTTTTAGCATTTTAGTTTATGTTACATGGTGACCAGTTGAACCTTTTTCATCAAATGTTTTTCTCGTCCTCCCCTGGACTTAAATTTTCCCCAGCATGGATGTCGGCGTACTTCTCTGGATTCTTCTTTTCTTCTTCAGGGGTAGATTACAGGTGAGGTTGTTTCAGCAAATTGGAATAAGGTTCTCAGTGGAAAAATCACCTACACATGAGATTTTCTGCTACAGATAGGAGCCGTTCATTACCCCAACTTCCCCACGGACATCTTACCCAAAGAAATATTCTGCAGGGACTCATCCAGCACACATTACAACGCTCACAACAAAAACAAGGTAACCCCAAGGGACAAGAAAAAGGGCAGAATTAAGGCTAGACTAAAACAGGAGACATGTGCACGAGTATAGAACCGCCTCTATTCTCACTTTCACTGGAACGTGGTTAAATAAGAATGTGGATGACAGAATGCTGCTCATTGATGGCTTCACCGCCCCCTCTCAGACTTGACCGGGAGAGTGAGTGCACAGGTAAATGACATGGCAGTGGCGTGTGTCTTTATGTAAACATGCGCTGGTGCTCCACCGTTGTAGTGAGAGAGAGACTGTACACCCCCGACATAGAGCTACTGGCTATCTCCCTGCGCCCATGTTACCTCCCCAGAGAGTTCCCTCAACTATTTGTCATCCTTGTTTACATCCAAACCAGGGCAAACACAACCACTGCCACTGAATACATTACTAGCTCTCTAAAAAGACTGGAACACATATCACCAGACTCCTCTAAATTCATCCTGGGTGATCTCAACCACTGTTCACCTGATAAATCACTTAGGTTTCCAGCAGTACATCACTTGTACTACTCATCACAGGAGAACATTAGATAAATGTTATGGTTCTATCCCAGGTGCCTTTAGGTCCATTGCCCTCCCCCATTGGCACTGCTGACCACCACACCATCCTACTTGCTCCCACTTATACATCAGTCATAAGGAAGGCAAATTAAGTTATCAAAAGCATCAAGCAGTGGACTAGTGACAGCATCCAAGAGCTGCAAGGATGCTTAGAATCTACTGACTGGAATAACCTTCTTGCCCCTTCCATGGACATGATGGAAAGTGGATACTGTCTCATCCTACATCAACTTCTGTGTGGACAATATTATTCTCTCCAAAACAGTCATCATCTTCCCTAACAATAAACCTTGGATTACAAAAGAACTTAAGGAAGTTCTAAACAAGAAAAACAGAATTTTCTTTACTGGTTTGGACATTGAAAAGAAGGAGGTAAACAGGGAGGTCAAGCAGGCCACAAAGAATGTGAAGCTGAAATACAAAACCAAGGTAGAGGAAAAATTCACCCAGGGGAACCTCCGCTTAGCTTGGCAGGGCCTAAAACCTATGGCTGCTGTGAACGTCCCTGCCACCTACCACAATATTATCCAAGTGGCAGGCAGCAGCCATGCATCTCTACCCAACGACCTCAACTCCTTTTATACAAGGTTTGAGAGAGACCATTCCACCCACTTGGTAGAGACAGTGGCAACAATGAACCCTGGTTACTCCACTCTCACCTTTAAAACAGAGGACGTGATGAGAGCCCTCGGGAGGACTAGGGGGAAGAGTTCTCCTGAACTGGACAACATCAGCGGCATAGTCCTCAGGTCCTGTGCTGAACTGGTGGGGGATGTGTTCCAAAGACTATTGCCGAGATCCATGGATACCAACACAGTCCCCCAGCTGTGGAAACATTCCACAGTCATACCATTACCAAATAAAAGTGCCATTAACACCCTGAACGACCTCAGGCCTGTGGCTCTCACATCCCTTGTGAACAAGGCCATGGAAAGGATTGTTAAACAACACATTCTCACAACAACCACCACCCTGATGACCCACTGCAGTATGCTTACCGCACAGGCAGAGGTGTGGATGATGCAAAAGTATTCATCATCTGCACTGTACATAAATATCTGTAGCAGCCTAACACATCAGCCAGACATATGTTTGCAGATTTATCCATGGCATTCAACACACTGCAGCCTCACATCCTCCCCAACAAACTCACCACCTACTTCCATCAGCCAACAGCCTACTAACCAACAGGTCACAAAGACTTTGGGTCAACAATATCTTCTCCCACCTCCGACACACCTCGACGGGCACGCCTCAAGGCTGTGTGCTCTCACCGCTGCTTTTCATCCTCTACACCGATGACTGCAGATCCACACAGCCTCAGTGTTACCTGGTAAAGTACACGGGCGACACAGTCCTCTTGTCCCTGCTCTTAGGTCCCTCACAACATCACGGTGGGAGGAGTTTGTGCAGTGGTGCAATAGCACAGGCCTCAAGCTCAATGTGAGCAAAACCAAAGAGAGGGCGGTGACCTTCACTGACAGGCATAGAGAGCTGGCTGCAGCATCCATTACCACAATCCATGGGAAACATGTGGAGCTGGTGGAAAAATACAAATATTTGGGCATCACCTTTGACAGCCTGTTGAAATTCTCCTCCAACACAGAGGATATTCTTCCGTAATGCTACCAGCAGCAGTATCTCCTAAGGAAACTCAATTCCTTTGGAGTCAATAAAAACATTATTCCTCCTCAACTCATGCAAAAACATCATGCCACTCCATCAGCCTCCAAAACAGAAACCGCCTAGAGGGCACAGCCAGAGTCTGCTATAAGATCATTGGACAGTCAACAAGAACTCTCTCCTTCATCTATGAACAGCAAACTCTCAGGCTGGCCAACAGGATTATGCAGGACCCATCACATGCTCTCCACCCTGCATTTGAGTGGCTCCCCTCAGGGCCTCGACTTTGCTGCCCTGGCTGCAGGACACAGAGAAGGAAAACCACCGTTGTCTCAACAGCCGTTTGCCTCTTCAACTGATCCTAAATGTTACATTTAAATGTCAAAGGGATATTTTGATTTCTTCAAAACAGGTGCATGTGTAGTTACAGGATGAATTTTCAGTATCTTACCTGTTGCAGACATCAGTCAGACCACTCTCACTTTGGAGAATCAAATGGGCTCCTGGTGCACAAGCTGCTTTTAATGATGACTGAAAAGCCTATTTTTAAACAAACCTCAAATGTATAGCACTTTGAGCTGCAATGTATTGTGGATTTTTGCAACATGTCACTTCTGCATCAGACAGTTGTCCTGTGAGTTAAAATGTTGTTACAATTAATGTAAATTAATTAATTAACATAAATCATCATCAATTAATTCAGCTGATCACAAGTCATAATTTATTGTCCATTCAAAAGATTTTCAACATGAAAATTACAAAAAAAGAGTCAAACACGCTCAACTTCCTCTTTTCAGCAAAGCAGAACTGTAGTTTAAATGAAAAAGTAACTCACAAATGGCTTTACATGCCCTTGAAATGTCAGTTATGGTAGTTTATTAAACACTTATGACTTCATTACTTCTAACTGGTCTTTCTCAAACCACCAGTGTCATAAAAACCATTTCATTTCATGACAGACTTTAAATGAGGGGAAATTGGCATCTGCTTGTTTTAAATTGCACCTCTGTAATAAAAGCAGAGTAAAATGCTCAGTGAGCAGCTTTTGTTGTTTACAGGTCAGCCACGGTGGTGTGGTGGTTAGCAATGCAGCCTCACAGCAAGAAGGTCGCTGGTTTGAGCCTCGGCTGGGGGGAGGTTCGAACCTGGGGGGTGGTGGCCTTTCTGTGTGGAGTTTGCATGTTCTCCCCGTGTATGCGTGGGTTCTCTCCGGGTTCTCTGGCTTCCTCCCACCGTCCAAAGACATGCATGATAGGTTAATTGGTTATTCTAAATTCTCCCTAGGAGAGAGTGTGCGTGTGAATGGTTGTTGCGACAGCCTGGTGACCTGTCCATGGTGTACCCTGCCTCTCACCTGTTAAAATGCTGGGATAGGCTCCAGTTTACCTGCGACCCGTAATGGAATAAGCGGTCAAGATAACGAATGAATGAATGAAATGAGGTCAGCCACCTTGATGTTGAACATCATTTTTACCAGATAGATTTTAAAGTGACACCCCTTCCACTGTCCACTATGTCAACTTTCTGAAAAAAAAAATTTAAATTTTAAAAAATTAAAAAACTGCTAGTAGCTGTAACCATGAAGTAAATCATATTGCATTACAAAATAAAGATAATAATGCATTTTCTTGTTAACAAGCTTCTGGTGCTGTGTTGTAAATTTTTGCAAATATTTCATTTTTATGTCAAAGTTCAATTTCTACAGTGTTGTCCCATGAAAAAATATAATGAAATGTTAGCAAAAATGTGAAGGGTGTACTCACTTCTGTGAGATACTGTACACTACCGTTCAAAAGTTTGGGGTCACTTTGCCATGGGATTCAATAAGGAAGTGACCCCAAACTTTTGAACAGTAGTGTTCTATTTTATCTGTGATTTATGATGGCTGCTTTCTGGGCAAACTAATCATTTTACAGCCCCTTCACTGAATCCCTCCCTCAAATCTTTGCAGAATAAAAGAAGCCTTCTAGTCTCCCTTGTAGCTATTTTAAATACACAAAACATGCAAAGACCTCCAAAATGGCCAATAAACTTGACTGAATATGCTTCTGGTCTGCCTTTTAACTCCCTCACACAATGTGGCAGAATAACTCAGACTCAGCCTACCTGGGGGTGGCACTGATCCTAGAACAAGAGGTCGAGAGACACAACAAATCTGTGTTTGTGTGTGTGTGTTTGCAAAAATGGAAGAAAGAGACTGAAAACACAAGAAAGCAAGGTAATTATTTTTGCTGTAAGTACAAGAAATAGACAAAACAAAAACAATACAAAATAACAGAACAGATCTGTGGACTACAGTCAAGGAAAAGATAAAGACACAGAAGCAGAGAATTCACAGTAAACACAGTGTTTCATGAGCTCATCGAGCATTTCTTTGTTAGAAAATTTCTGTAAACACATACACATTTGCTTCTCTCTGAAGCAGGCAAACTAAAGGTGTTTAGAGTCAACAGCAGAAAGTATGCAGACTTTTTTGTGATCAAACAAAACAATGAAAGAGATCAACTTGTCTGTGCATCTTTTTTGATGAATGAGCCTTTTAAATTGTAAAGTAAGACCTTATGAAGAAATAAATGACTATCTTCTCTAAGAGAATTCATGTATTAGTAAGTCGAGTCACTTACTGGAGGGTTCTTAAATAGAGCTAAATATATCAAACATGCATGGCTATGTATACAGCATTGGTTTTTTCTATTAGAAAAGAAAAGAAATTTCATGAAAGGAAATGAAATGGGATAAATCATTGATAAATCCCAAAGGAAAATTATGAATTGCTGGATGCAGAAGGAAATGTAGGGTTTTTTTTGCATTATTAGTTATCAGTATGTGTTATAACTAATATGAACTATTTGAACTACATGTGAGCTATATGAACATTAACAGCATTAGATGCTGTTGAGCAAAGAACCAGCTTCTATTATTCTATTATTATTGTTCAGTTTCTTTCTGTCACTTTCTGGTGCTGCTGCCTCAACAGAGAAAATGGCACTTTCCATCCAGCAAAAACTTACAGAAACCAAGGAGCATCTGGCTTTAAAAACTCTCAAGGTCCTAAAGAAACCTCTAAAAGTTGTTTACTCTTTTTATAGTCAGCCTCACTGTTGGGTGTCTACTTCAGTCTCTTGTATGCAATGTAATGATAGATGAGTTTGATTGAGCCACTGTAGGCCTTCAGTCATCTTTTGCTACTGCAGCGGGTTGATTGTTGTTGAAGTCAGTTTTCAGTTGAATTCTCCTGTTGTGCTAGCTATGTTTTCATAGTGGAAAACCTCTCTGTTATTCAAAGGTAGTTGTCAGGGGGAGGTATTTCTCTAGCATACCTGTGTGTTCAGTTTTTGTTTTGTTTTGTTTTTTTGTTTTTCATTTGTTTGTTTGTTTTGTTTTGTCTTTTTTTAAGAGTTCTGACTGAAATTCCTAAATTTGCCCCATAGAAACATTTAGGTACATCCCTCTGATTGTTTTGGTTCTTAATATCCCCACAAGTTAACACACCCAGATTTAACTGGCTACAATGTGGAAGTGCTCACCCGTGACATGTTTGATTAAAACCTGTGTTATAGATGGTTACTTAGTTTCTCTTGTAAGACTTCTGCACATTCTACTCAGAGCTGTATAGACATTACTGACAACTAATCCATGTGGAAAGCAAAAAAGGTGTCAAAAGATCTGTTAATTTGAATCATATAAATTAGGAAAAACCACGGAAATTTGAACCAACAAAGATTTTACTCTCAACTTCCAAGTAAGTTAGAGTTGCTCAGAACACAAAGAATAGCCCACCAACTACACACTTCAGCTGCAATAGAGGGTCAGCTGTAGGAAAGCAGTGTGACTTTTTCACTGAAGAAGCACTTGAATAAAAATTGGCTGCACAACTTGGTTGCCAGAAAAACAGCAGTCACTGAACCCATGCCACAAAAAAGGAACACTCTTGTAAAATGCCAAACAACACCTTTGAAAACCTTCAGAGGAAAGTCATTTTTAAGGATGAGACCAAAGCTGAACTATAGGGTACCAACCATGTTTGGCAATGACAAATTGTGCACCATCTTCATGTTGAATCATGGAGGTGCATTTCTGATGTTTTGGGGACTAGTGAGCTACAAAGGCAAGGAGACTTTTGTCAAAAACCTTGGCAAGATGAACGTAGCGTGGATATTGGATAATTTTGGAACAAAGTTTGCCCATTAGTAAATCAAATCTACACATGAGCATTCCAAAAATATTATTATGATCAAAAGCATAATGCCAAGCTGATCCTTCAGTGGCTGCTGTAAAGAAGAATAAATGTTCTGGAGTGGCCATGGAAGCCTAGTGAGCTCAGTATAACTGAATCACTTCAAGGAGATCATAAACATGCCAATCATAAAAGCAACAGAAGACTTTAACAACACGTAGGCTCAACAGTGAGCAATTTGATAAACTGAGACAATACCTGCTATCACAAATAACTACATACAATACACTGCTGTTTAGATATGCCAATTCTCTTAATTTGCAAAGCAGATATTGGTTCTTGAGGAGTTTTTTTTGTTTGTTTGTTGTGTTTTTTTGTTTGTTTGTTTGTTTTTTTTGTTTTTTTTTAAGTCTGTTTAGAAGACTTGATGTGTATAAGAGGAATGAAAACAACTTTCCAGATTGCATTGGACCTGGCAATGATTAAAAAGATTTAACTCACCACCTGCTTGTGGTCTGAATCGGTAAACAAAGTCACATGACCGACCTCCATTATCCCAGTTATGACAATGCAGATATTTCCCAAAGATGAAAGTAATACCCAAAAAAAACTATTCTGGATCTCAGCGGTAATCATTGCTTTTCTTATTCGGACAATTGCAACCACTGGCAACATAGTCTATACTGCCTTCATCTGATGACACAATGTAAGTAGTTGATTCTCTGCAAAGTTTATAATAATAACAATTCTTCTTCTTCTTTTATGGCTTTTTAAGGATATTTATTATATATTTGCTTTGCATTTGGGTGAAAACTCAACTTTAAATGTTAAAGGGGGAAATAAAAGTATTAAGAACTAAGGGTATAAAAACTTTTATACAGGGATCATTCACCTATTGTTTACATCCAACCATCCATCCATATATACCCATTAAATACAGTTCAGAGATGAAGGGGACTGTAGACTATCCTAGGTGTTTTTCGTTTAATTTCATTTATTAAGTTCCTCATTAGCTACTTTTTTGGAATATATTATTTATCTGGCTGTTCCAAGACATTTTACTATCCACAATTACACCCAATAAATTTTCTTCTTCTACTTGGTGGATCACATTTTCTCCTATGGTTAAGTGCAATGTTGGTGACTCCTTAAGAAAATATTTTGACCCAACCACCATATATTTTGTTTTCCCTACATTAAAAATTAATTTATTCTTAGTCATCCATTGTGTAACTAAATTTAACTCCTTGTTTAACATAGTGTCACCTGTTTGAGTAATCTTCATTTTTGCTCACAACAATAAAAACTGGTTTATTTAACTTTAACATCTGCCCATTGCTTACTTTTTTGTTACACCCTCTTATACCCCTAAAGTGGGTCGTAACACCATAACAAACTTGTTAATAGAATACTATGATCTAAAACATCAAAGGCTACACTTAAGTCCAATAATACTGATCCTATCAGATTCTTCTCAATTTCCTGTAGCCAATGATCAGTAATCTGAGTGAGCGCTGTAGTTGTGGAATGACCCACCTTATAAACATGTTGATGTATTCTGTTTAACCCATTCCACTCTAAATACTCTTGTATTTGATCACACACATTTTTTTCCAGAATTTTGCTCACTGCCGGTAACAAACTTATTAGATTAGAAGTGTTAGTGTTATCAGGCTAGAAGTGAGTGGACCTTTACTGAGCATACACTTTTCTACCTGTCAGGATAAGGCAAGAGCATGTATGGCAAAGCAAGGCAAGGCAAGGCAAATTTATTTCTATAGCACATTTCATGTACAAGACTATTTTTATTTATTTATTTAGCAGATCTTGACTTCTAAATAAAAACTATTGAAATGCAGCAGAAAACAGGTGGGTCTTTAACTTGGATTTAAATAAACTGAGTGTTTCAGCTGATCTGAGGCTTTCTGGGAGTTTGTTCCAGACATGTGGAGCATAGAAGCTGAATGCAGCTTCTCCCTGTCTGGTTCTGACTCTGGGAACTTATAAGAAACATGATCCAGATGACCTGAGGGTTCTGGTAGGATCATACTGGGTCAAGAGGTCTCTGATGTATTTTGGTCCTAAACTATTCAGAGATTTATAGACCAGCAGCAGAACTTTAAAGTCTATTCTCTGATGAACAGGCAGCCAGTGTAAAGACCTCTGAGCTGGACTGATGTGGTTCACTCTCTTGGTCTTAGTGAGGACTCGAGCAGCAGAGTTCTGAATCAGTTTCAGGTGTCTAATTGATCTTTTAGGTAGAACCTGTAAAAACACTGTTACAATTATCAAACCGACTAAAGCATGGACTAGTTTTTCCAGGTCTTGTTGAGACATCAGATCTTTTACCCTTGATATATTCTTAAGGTAATAGTAGGCTGATTTTGTAATTCCCTTAATGTGTTACTCAATGGTAAGGTCTGAGTCCATCAATACACCCAGATTTCTGGACTGGTTGGTGGTTTTTAGTTGTATAGACTGAAGCTCTGTGGTGACACTTAATTGTTTCTCTTTCGCCACATAGTACGGATAGTATGGATACTATATACATGCTGACAAAGTTATCAGCTTTATATGTACTCCTAGATCATTTCATGGTCCAAAAAGAAAACCCGAGACAGGGAGAAAAACAGTGCAACTCTTCCATAGAGAGTTAATCTTTTCCCACACAAATACTTAGTCTCCATAGACAGAAAGGCCACAGATGATGGAGAATTTTAACTTCACCAATCCCATTACTGAATCATTGTCAGAGTTTGACAAAGCAAAGCAAATATACACAGAAGTACTGGGGGAGAGGGGTGGTGAGCAAGAGGTTGGGTGGGAGCAGACAGAGAAAGAGATTCATACAAGTGAAATAGAAGGAAGCAGAGGCTTCCCTTGTCACCATCTGTAGTCTTGTGGAGAGCATAAATCCTACTATCTGTGTCATGCATACTGTACTGCTGCTGCCACTGCATCAGAGATCATCTGTGCTCACCCACAGACACACACACAAGTCAGTGCACACACACTCACACTCGCAGACGGACACGACACACTTAATGTCTTTCACCCCTCTTAGCCCCATCTGTCTTCGTCTGTTCCTCTGCTCTTCCCTCTCATGCGCAAACAAACACTGTCGTCACTGTGACAGACGCAAACAAACATGGAAATACACACCAGCAATACAGCACATAATTATACACACACACAGACACCTCTTTTCCATTTTTCTATCAACACCTTTTTCTCTTCCTCATCTCATCAATTGTTTAGTATTGTCTCTTCTCATCAGTATCACAATCAGCACTTCTCTTCATGGCCTTTCTCTTCCATTTCCATCCTTTCTCCTTATCTTTATATGTACCCCACGTTGTCTGTATTGAACTTAGATGATAAAACCTTGCTTAAATGTCAGCCTGGTAAATATGATCCTAGTTTAACCCATCCTAAGTTTATGAATGAATAGCCACTCCTTATTTCAAAGCTCCTTAACTGTTTATCTTGTGTTTAGTCTTATTTATTACTTTTCCATATTCTTTTTTTTTAAGTTTTAAGTCTATCACTTCTTTTTCTGTCATCTTCCTCAATTATTCATTTATTTCTTAAGTTTAATTGTGTTGTAATCATCGTTTGTATCCCTGTCTAACTGAACACCTCTTACTCTCATCATTTTTCTTTGACTTTAAGCATTCATCGCTTCCTCTCCTATGTTGCCCCCTTTCCCTTCCTTCTTGTCATGTCTTTAAATTGTGCTCATCTTTTTTGCTTTTCTTCTCATGTTTTCTTCATATTTACATTTTCTGAATCCCTTCCATTCTCTTCTCCTTCCCTCTGCTCTCCCTTTGCAACAGCAGATCAGAGAGATTTACATTCAGCACCACGGACAGCTCCCCTGTGTAAAAAACAACAAAGAGCTGCAGTGCCACCTGTTGGTCAGCATCAGGAGTGTGCCACATTCACGACCACAGGGTGAAAAAAAAACTCCTCAAAGAAAAAAAGATAAAAGGAAAAAAAAAAAAGGATGGATAACTTCCACTTGTGAATAAGGATGCATATGAGACTGGAACCTCAGCAACAGTCAACTTTAAAGGGAGCAAGCTTCAACTCTTAATGCTAAATAAAGGGGATTCAGCTGTGAGATCTATGTGAGAGGTTAAGCTTGCAGGCCTCGAGGTAATGGCAACCATATATTATCCTGTAGTTTCATCCCACTACATGTCAGGCCTCATAGATGCAGCGAAACTACAAGGTGGCTGAGCCAGAATGGGATCTCAAGTCTCATTCTGTTCATGGCAGCCAAAGGGGGAGACAATAGCATCTGCCGTCCTCAGAGACGAGGAATTTAATCACCGGCACAGCTAAGGTAAGATTTGAATGTAAAGTAGCAGAGTGACGGGTTGTCTGCACGGGTGTGTTTGTAAGAGAATGTATCTATTAAAATCAATAGATGTATATGTTGGGAGTGAATCTAATGGCAAATGTCAATAAGGGAGGTGGAAGATATCAAAGCTTGCTGTGTGCGTGGAAATGCTGGAGAGGTCAAGATATTTCTGTGTGTGCTCACATGTCTGCAGTTGTGACTAAAACAAAAAGTTCAGGAAAATAACACACTCGCCCCCACATGTTTCCACAAACACACACAGGGTACTTTGATCCACTGTAGGGATCACTGGTGATCCATGACAGGGCTCACACTGAGCTGCACTGGTGTGTGTCCCATCCTACTGGTATGCCAGTTTATGCACACACACTATGTGTGTTGCTGTAAAGTTGTTGTGTGTGTGTGTATATTCTTCATATTTGGGGAAGGTTGGAGAGGAAACAGAAATGGAAGAAGAAGAAATCAAAGCAGAGCAGCTGTACAAAAGGAAAAAGGAAGTGACACAGACAAAAAAAATGTGTTACCTTTCTCTGTCTTTGTCTCCATCCTTCTCTTAGTCACCCACGCAGTAGTAGGTATAACGATCACAGAAAGAGGATCTTAAACCATAGTCAGTCAGAAAATGGTGACATGACATAGAAAGAATAAAAAATAAAACACAGAAAGATCTGTTTGTTTTTTTGTGCTTATATATGTGAGCAGTTTTCTAATGAGAACATATTAATGAGTACCTAAATCCAACGTGAACAGAGGACACACAACTGCACAAACATGTTATTTATAAAATTTACTATGCTGGAAAAACACTTACATACAATTAAAGATGCAATTGCTTGTCCTTTTAGCTACGGTGTTGGTTTCTCATTGACTTCAACAGCTGTCACAAATGTCTTTCCTTTTTATTATATCTTTACTTGTTTTTTCCAGCATACAACTGGTTTTAGCTCTGTTTCTAAGAGCCTGTTTCAGTGTCAGCTTTAAATACAGTGAAGCTACAGCTAATCATAAGACTGTAAACAAGAGAACTCCAGATTTTCGGCAGGTTGCATAAATATTTCTGTAAAGGGGGCAGATTTAGACATGTGCAGACCTTGCAGATCTTTGCACATGCTAAGAAGCATCAATGCTTAAATGTAGCATACCAAAATCATAGGAAGAAACCCAAACAAAAGACTCTACTGAGCACTGGCATCCAAACAAAACAGTTTTTAAGTCCAAACAGTAATATGGTAATATAAGAAAAATATGAGAATTGCTCTGTCCACAGCTTCTGCTAATTTCTCCACTTCAAGCGAACCACACAAAGAAGATATCATGTGAAAGCAGAGACTGCTGATTACTGAGATGTCTGTCTCATCACAATGGAAGATGAGCTGTGAGCTTACAGTCTAAAAGTATCAAAACCAAAAATCATTAAAGCACACTAATATTGCGACAGCCCTACATAGTCTATAAGTTCATTTTTATTTTTCCTGTTACCTTTTGTTTACCTTGAAGACTACAAACTGAGTCCTGGTAAGCCCTTCTATTTGTCTGTTGGTCTGTTTCACTTGGTATCCGGAATAAAAACTCAGACTGAAGAGACAAACCTACATGTAAAGTAAAACCAATTGGCTTAAAAAAGGTACATGGTAATTGTAAAGCAGTCTGCTTTTTTTTATGTTGTTTTGTTTTTGCCATGAGGTCTTTAAAAGGACAGGTGTATGTGATACACCAGGAGTAAGACTGGGTTCGTGCATGTGCTCTCACACAGAAACACACAACACACAACCTACAAGCAAATGTGCATGGATTAATAACATGAATAAATTCTTTTTTCTTTTTTTTTTCTTTTTTTTTTGACACAACAAACAACCCATACATGTATAGAATTCCTAATTGAGTAGTATGGCAAATAAAAAATAAGACAAACTATCGTTCAGATTGCTTAAAAAGTCTTCCATCTGAAATAGTCGTGTTTTTTTTCATACCCCTAGGTATAATTTATAATCTCATCTTGTAAAGCATCACTGTCACAAGTGTCATGTTGCATGTGAATCAGTGTCAGGTTATTATATAAAGCAGTTCCATTACACTACTAAAGTGATAGTAAAGCAGAGAGTGTTTACTAGTGGTTATAGTTTAGAAAAGTAAAATATATCCTTTAAAAGTGTGAGGCTTAATGGGAAACTTCTATGCTTCTTTGCTCTGTGGTAGGTACAGACGCTTGCTCCTTAAAGGCACCCAGCAAATAGGTAGTGGAGATGAAAAACCTTCTGAAAATCCATTCAGCCACCTTAAAATACAGCTAATACACACAGCTGTGAGCAGACAGACACACTCAGAGGGCACAGCAACTTGGTGTCGGTCTGTCACAGAGCGTTGACCACAGTGGGGCTCACACACACACACACACACACACACACACACACACACACACACACACACATATACTCACACTCACGTATCCTCACAGCTTGACCACCCATCGCTGCCCTCTGATTACCACCAGCCTCCAAAGCCACCCTCACTCCTTCTTCTATACACTCCAATGCGTTCCCTTCTTTCTCCGCTTCCCTACGTTCACTCCCCTCCTCCCCTCTCTCCATCCTTCCCATCCTTCCACCCTCCTCCACCTAGGTTCCATATTTTCCTTCTCATTTCTGTTTCACTCCACACTCCTTACGTACTTTTCTCCTCTCACACATTTAACATATAAAACACCTCAATTGCTTTGCAGGCTTAAGTGCTTGGCGACTTAATCAGTCAGATGCATAGCCACTTACCTGCTCATTCACTCACTTCATTAGTCAGCTGCTCACTCATTCTTTCACTCATTTACCTGTTTACTTTCTCAATCTGACTCATTTCGGGCTTCGTCTACTCTCCTGGCTCTCCTCCAAAGACAAATGTTTCCACAGTGATGAAAACTTTAGATGGTATTACAGGTCTTTAGATGAAGTTGTGCTCACAGGGCTGGTAAATGTGTATTTAGAGATTGGATGCTGGAAAAGGAAAGGTCACATAATTTTCTTCTTGTAAAACACATGATTTTTTTTCTTATTTATTTCCCATGAAACCAGTGCCAGAGACCTACACAAGACATAAACAAAAGATTTGACAACATGACTGACATTTGGCGTTTATATCTCTCTTAAATGCTTTTATATAGTGAGAAAAACACAAATATATCATGGATGTGATGGACATCAATATTGGCACTGTCTCGATTAATTTAAATTAGTTTTGTAGTTAGAATATAAACTCACTACTTAATTGTCGGGATCCATCTGACCTGAATAATCCAATGATTGATGCTTTTACAGCTGATTAGTTCTAATTACTCCCAAAATAACATCATAATGAAAGGCTATAAAGATTTTTTATTCCCTGCTTCAACTATTTTTTGGGGAGAAAAAAAAACAACAAACTTTATTTTTTGTTTTTTTCTTTTCTGATTGTTTACATAGGTTCGGGTCACAGTGCTAAGAGGAGCCAAAATATAAGAAACCTACCAAAGTTAAGCTCATTTCATACATAAGGCAACCCAATGTGGTATATATCAAAAGAAACAGACAAGAGAAAATACATGACAGGTTTAAGACATCGATTTACAAGAACTAAGGTTTAAAAAAAACAGAACTTCAATTTTTGTGGTATTTTTTTAAAATATGAAGAGCATAAAACCTAAATGTTTAGTTTAAACTCTTGGGATGGAAAGCAAATTTGACCCAGATTATCTGCCAGAACAGAGATATATCTCGGACTGAAAACATTTAAGGTCTTGTACATCAGCAGCAACATTTTAAAATGGTTTCTTTGGTGCACAGAAGCCAGTAGAAACATCAGAAACCTGGAGTGATATGGTCTCTTTTTTGGTATTTATGAGGACACCAACACCAGCATTATGGATTAGTTGCATTTTTAAAGACGCCTGTAAAAACTAACAAATCATGTTGAGCCGTCAGTCCGCTTATTTTAGTTATATTATCCTGGTGTTAAAAGGTTGATTTTACTACTGATTTAATATGGCTGTTATGATTTATCTCCAAAATGACACCACGATTTCAGATTTGATCTGTTGATTTTAATATTGCTAATTTTTTAATGCATTATTTGTTACCAAAACAATTATTTCAGATTAATATTTATTTAGCTGAAGAAAATTATGGCATTAATAGAGTCAGGCTGACCAGGAGGAGCCTGAGGTGGTTAAGCAGTACAATTAACTGCGAAGAGCCCGGGTGCATCATTGTTTCAAGGGCATTGCTAGACATTCGGCTCTACTGGGGCACAGGCCCCTCACTCATATCTTTATATTCATTTTTTGTTTGTTTTTTTTTTCCATGAGGACGTGTTGTTTATAAAACAAGCAATGTTTTGTTCCATCTACATCCCTTTTCTAACCCAAATGTAACTTCTGAAACCAAAACACTAAATTATTTAAATAATATGGTTAAAGAAATATGTTGTTGTTTTTTAAGAATGCTATCATCCTTTTTTTTATTGTCAACAAAAAGTAAAACGTACAAATAGAGCATTTATACTCTAATCAGATGTATAAATAAATGGTTGTTGTGGAAAATGCAGACAGGGGATGTCATTTTGATCCAACCTGAATTTAAAGGTTCACTTAGAAAAACCAGTATAATAAAAGTTAAATATTCAGAATTCACTCATCTCTATTTTCATTTTTATTTTCATTTGCAGCTAATTATCATTAGCTGGACATGTGTGTTTGAAAAAAATGGTGCTGAAATGTATTCGCCAGTAAAGGAGTCATGTTCTGTATTGAAATTCCTGACTTACTGTGAATTTATTTCACTCTAGAACTGATAACACAAAGGCTGATGAGCTTTCTGATAAATTGTACTCCAAGAGAACTTTATTTTTTTCTGGTTAATGCAGTGAATTAAGTAATTAAGTAATAATTATAAGACAGCCCTTTTGCAAGATCATGTAGTTTTTATAAGTCATTAAATCAGACTCAAATGCACCCTCAGTAGACTAATCTTACTCTGCCGTATTCATCATTTATTAGGGCCTTGAAGTTGAAATTATCTCCTCTGTTTCATTTAACAAATTCTACACTGTGTAAAATGATGGTAGATCAGTTATGTTGACATTATGGTTTTTGAGGTCTGATTCATTCAGTTTTTTAAACAGAGACAATGACACCTTTATCATCCAGGTCAGATCAGACTATGTCAGGTGCAGCTCACCTCTCTTCTCAAAGAAACAAGGCAGTATCTGCTTCTTTTCACGTCATTTTCTTTCTCTCTCCTTTCTTTCTTTTATGGTAGCCTGATTTTCCTGTCTTGGGAAAAATGTGACTTTTTCCATCCTTCATCCGCAATCTCTTCACTCTATACATCAGCTACGTAACTCACTTGAAACGTCCAGTTAAGGTGTGGACTAAACCATTCTCCACCTTTTTTAAAGGGGCTTCAGAGAACATCCATCATTTTTAATAACACAATACTTTGAGTAAATTTAAACTTATTACAGTTTTTATTTTCCTTAAAATGTTTACAGATTAGTCTAAAGGTGGATTTATACTCGTGTATCTATGTCACCGCTGCGTAGCTCCGTGGAGGCCCAACACAAACCTCTTCCAGACCTGACGTGCACCCCTGCTACGCAGAAGGTTACGCGGATGTACTCCCTTTTGATTGGTCAATTTGGAATTACAAGTTTCCAGATTTCTGGATCTTCTCGCTGAATTTGGGTAGTAACCACCATTTTTAAAAACAACACCAAATGGATCAAGTTGATGAGAGGCTGATTGAATTATTTTATTTGTTTTCTTCTACAAGCTAATAAAGACACTGAACCATACTGGACGGCATTGTTGTTTTAAAACAGAAAATACGTACAGGAACTGAAGTGAACCATCAAAAGAACTCCAACCTGGTGAGTTTACCAGCCGATACCGCCCCTGCTGCCACCTTCAGATTAGGAGGAGAAACAGCAACATGACACCAAAACGACGCGTACTCCCTACGCTCCAGTGCGAGTGTCACCAGTGTTTTCTCACTGGTGTCAGCTACACCGTAACCGACCGCACGCAGACACTGTGCGAGTATAAATCTGCCTTAAGATATAACTCTCATATGTCCCTGTTATTGTTAGGTAGGCCTATATCACTTTATCCCCAACTGCTGGATGGTGAATATCTATATAAGATATACCGGGGAACAGACCACTTTTACCCGGGCACATACTGTGGGGATGGCTGTGCAGCCTCTGCTTTAACAAAACACTGACAAAAGTTAACTGCAATGCACTTTGTTTTTCTTTTTTTCTGTTTCACTATGTGAGAGCCTGTTTTTGACGCTTCTGGACTTTGTAGTTTTCTTTTGAGCATTGTAATTACTGAAATGTGGTGCAATACCATTTACTGTTGAAAATAAATAAATCCCACTCTTGCGGTTCAAAAGTAGCCAGTAGCACTGACCACATCTGTACAATGTCATTTGTGTGGATTTTTTTTATTAAAGATAATAAGAATTAAAAAGAAACATACAAAAGTAGTTTTGGTGAAAATGGTCGTCTGCGTTGGTTCACTTGTTCTGTCTTTCAAAAATTATACCTGTTGCTTTTATTTGTTTCTATTGCCTAACTTCTTCAACTCCAGTGTTTTTTCTCATTGGGATCCTCCATGCCAGGGGCAATGCCTGCTTGGTCTGCAGGGTTGTTGTTGCAGTGGTCACCCTGGTCTGGATAGCTGGGGATCCTACAATGCAGACCTATGGCTGAGGTGTGGATCCCATTCTGCCCTGATGAGTGCATGTGGGAGAGAGAGAGATTATGATCAGGCATGTGTTTTTAAAATTGTTAGGTTTTATGACTTCTGTTTTTCATATGCCAAAATTGTCTTTATTATATAAAGCACTTTTTGCTATAGAAATCACATTTGATTTTATTTGATTTGATTTATCAGATTGGCATTTACCAATAAACAAACCACCAATTACTGAAATATTTGAACTTAGTTTCTGAAAAGTCATTAGGATGGTTCCAAACACCACAATTCCCCTGAGTTTCCAGTCTGATTGGCCTAATTTAAGCTTTAACCCTTTGATGCATAGTATCTACCACACCTATTGTTATCTAGTATATGCATGGGTGAGGATAGTATATTTGCAACTCAGCCACTTAGTGATTCACCCAATACACGGCCGCTCACCGCATAACAAATAAGCAAATCATTAAACTGAGCATAAAACGTAATAATCAAGTTTGACTCACTGATAAATAGAACAAAAAAATGACACAGCTATATTTTTATAGAATATCTATATTATATAACAACAAATAAGCATGACAACATGTTATTTTATAAACTAAATAAAAACTCTAAAAGCTGAAAAATAAAGAAAAGTGTCACTGTACATGTCTGTAAAAGTAAAATATTACACGTGAAACAAGTGTAACACTGTTTTTTAGTCATTCATGCATCACAGGGTTAAACAAAAAACAACTTAATGAGTTTTTTTTTTCTTCTGCTTCTTTATTAACCTGCTACTCCTACTTAAAAACTTCACTACGGAGGTTTATTTCATAAAAGAAGTGATGTCAGACAAAGTCGTCAAACACACTCTTTCTGCAGTTATATAGTAATTGGGAAACTGCACCCACAGTCATGTTTGGTGAGTACACAAGGATGTGTGTTTTGGTGTGTTTTTGCTGTGAGCCAGGCACTGTGTTGAGTGTGGCATGGTGTGTTCATTGATACATTAAAAGCTACACTGGGCTATCAAAGGTTTGGCCACCCTCATGTTATCTTCAGTGTGTACATGTGTGTTTAAACACATGTTCCCTGACTGGTCTATGTGTGCCTGAGTGTTGTTTTGTTTGAACTTTTTTCCGGCTATGTACAAAAGCCCTAATTGCCTAGGAGCATTCCAGCCCCAAATTAAATTTCACTTTTAAAGTCTCTGACTAATGTGCTGTCATTTCGTGCATGCACTTCTGTCATTAAAGCAAAATAAATATGACTGAAACACAGAAACAATGTATATTTACCTTTTGATGATCCGTCTACCTCCTTGTGTGATTAACCAAACGGATATATTACCACTAACTCCACTCTTCTGCTGCCCTGGGCTGCCTGCCTATCATTGTGTGGAATAAACTCAGGGATTTCCAGGCTGTAGCTCAGTAATTTGGGATCTCTGTTCTGTGTTATGCGAACTCCTTGGAGTCAGAGAGAGCAAAAAACTAAGAAGCAAAAACAAGATGCAACATTGTGACTAGGAGCGGAAAATGAGAAAGTGTGGGAGAGTCAAATTGGAAACTGAGTCACTTACTGACTTACTGAGCCATGAATTATCTATTAATGAATCAGTTAAGAGCAGGGGTGTCAAACTCCGGTCCTCAAGGGCCACTATCCTGCAGGTTTTTGTTGTCTCCCTGCTCCAACACACCTGATTCCAATCATATGGATCCAACAGCTTCTTGTCAACTTCTTCACAATGACCCATTCATTTCAGCCAGGTGCGTTGGAGCAGGGAAACTACAAATTAGATTTAGAGAGCACTCATTGGAAAATACATTAAAAGTAAAAAAGCAAGTACATATATGTACACATGAAAAACTACACCTCAGTCTGTTTGTTTCCATCTCCATAAATGTTGTACATCCAGCTGGTCTGTTATGATCGTGCTGATTTGTGTGCAGTACATCGATCTCCTGCATATATATTGGAATCTTCTTCCATGCACATGTGGATGCTACAAAATGAACAACATGGCTGCAGTTGTTTATGTTTAAGTCTGCAAGCAAGAGTAATCTGGACCTTAGAGGGGAGTGATGTTATCCCAGCATGCAGTGTATATCAACACTGTTTTTGACAGATAAACAGACTCAGCAGCTATCTTATTTTTTTCTTGTACAAAATCCTTATTTTTATTATTATTATTTGTGAGTTTGAGCTGTGACTTGAAATCTAATTTTATAATACATTTTTTGGGGAAATGTGTGTCATTGTCACAAAATTAAATCTCTTTTTTGTGCACATGGAAAAGAAAATAAACTGAGATATTATCATGAAATATGAAAAACTGTAAAGAAAATAGTGAACTGCTTTAAGCTGGGTGAAAAGCTTTGCATTCGGTGGTTGGAGGGTTTAGGTGGAGTTACAAACAGTATATGAGCTTTGTTCTTCTATAACAGTGATATAATGTAATGAAGTAAAAGCAGTACAATGTTTATTTTATGTATCTTTAGCTTTCTTAAGTAAATTTAGTTGTGAATACTTTTGATTTTTACTTCACTGCATTGTACAGCATATATCTATAGATCTACTTTGTACTTCACTACATTTCCACAGCGCATTGCAGTTAAAGTCACATTGCGGGTTTTATTGTTTGTATTTCTTTAGAAGGCTGCAGAAAATTCCATGAAATTTAATTGAGCTGTCCCATACTTCTTATAATAACCGAAGCTGCTGATTCATACAAATCAAATCATTCTCCAAGTAGCCTGTTTGTAACAGAAATCATGAGGAAGAACCTTATCGTAACAGAAATTCTTGCTAATAATTTTAAAATTGAACTTGAAAATTGTATTTGCTAGAAGCCATAACAGAATGACAAAATCATCCAAATAAAATATTGTGTCAAGTTTCTTTTATCATTTTGGTAAGTAACCACATAGTAAGTGGGGTAAAGTTTAGTCCAGGAGTGTACAAAGTCAGTCCTCAAGGGCCACTGTCCTGCAGGTTTTGGATGTTTCCTGCCGCAGCACACCTAAATCAGATTAGTGGATCAACATCGGGCTGAATTTGACAACAAGCTGTTTAATTTGAATCACTCCTAGTATAGCCTTTATTGAAAAATAAATCCTGTTTCATCCAGGAGGGATTTACATGATCAATAAAAAGAGGCAAACTGGTCCATTAAACCAATCAAAGTGGGGAGGTAATGTTAGATCCTCCTTCAAAGAGAGCAGGGCCCACCTGCAGCGGCAATATCAGCAGGACTAACCGGTGGTAAAACACCCAAAATGGATTCTGGAGTCAGTCTTCTTTGTAACTTTAATAGAATCCCTCTCCCTTTTGACTACATGTACCTGCCTTGCCTGTTAGCATTAATGCCTCTGAAAAGGCAGACAGGACAATTTCACTGAAACTTTATTTCTAATTTTTAAGGTGTGCACTATACTGTACCATGAGGATAAATATTGATAATAAAACAGGGAAAAAAAGATAATTAGAAAACAAACTAAACTAGAATAAGAAATATACACAGAAAGAACCAAAGCTAACCCAAATAGAATAAAGTCCCTAGAGACAATATCAAAACATAGGATATTTTTTGTGAGATAAAATAAACATTTCTGCTCCTGACAAATAGTAAAACAGATTAATTCCACTGCATCTGTGTAACAGATAAGCAAAAGCTGATACAAATGAGGCCTGAATACACTGTCAGCGTGATCAGTTTAACTGCAGATAAGGTTTAGAACAAGCTTAAACGCCTCATAGCTGGTGATTCAACACTAAGGAAGAATTAAAGAAGCAGCTTTATGATTTTTACTAACCCTGCTTTACGAATGTTGAGCAGTAACTGTGTTCTTTTAGAATCCACAAACTGACGTCTCTAGTGTAGTTAATGAAGATGTTCATTGGTTCCAACTCTTGAGGTGAAAAGGCAAAATAAACTTGCACACCTCATTGCATTTGTGCAGTGAAGCAGCGTTTGGTATGGCTGAAAAGGGGTCTGCTTGTCCAGACCATGCGTTCTATGAAAAACGAGGGGGAGTTTTATTCATTAAGAAGCGCAGAGGGCTTTCTTGTTTTTTTGTTGCACTGCTGGAATTTGTGACAGCACCGTATCTTCTAGTCGGTCTTATTTTGCATGATTATTACAGAAATTTCCTTGTACAAGTGTTCAGCTCAGCGATCCTGTACATTTACTCTACATATATCACAAGAGCAAATTATGATCATAAACTCCTTCCTCAGCTGGAGCTGTGGCAGCTGAAAGAGGGCGCTTTTTTTAGTTGACAGGCCAGATCTTGTTGAAGAAGCTGCGTAGGTGTGACATTTACACCAATCTGATATTTGTAATGTCAACAAACAACAGAGCAAAAGAATTTCCAATCCTGTCTTGCCCGGAGAAGTGAGATGAAGTGGCCGATACCAGAAATCTGGGTGAATGAAAACAATACAAATAGTGACAAGGTGCGCTGAAAGATACTGGAGCAGCCAGACAAGAAAAGTGATGACAGCTGATATTCCGACTGGTCAAATCTAGAAATCTGAAGTCACAATTGAGGGTAAGGGCGTACCAATATTGATCTACATTGATCCATAGCTTAATTATTTATCAAACTGTGATCAAATTTGTCATTTACAACCCTAATATACAGCATACCTCCTAAAATAACTCAGGTCTACAAAATGGACAAAAATCACAGTTTTAATATCTTGGCTGTAAAGACCATTTTTCTTTTATAGTAACAAATCCAGAATAGCACTATCTGTTGTTAGGAAGAACTGTCGACCCTCCTGCTTTAAATTTGCTGTCTGCGGTCTCTGTCAGCCTGTTTAGTATGAAAGCCAATTAAAGATTCCACAAAATGTTGCTGCCCACAGGTCTCATTGAAACATGTATCACTGTATTCAGTTGTAGGGGTGACATCATATGGATTCTTTATTCAGTTTTCAGACTGTACAAGCAGACAGAGTGGGGAGAGTAAAGGAGGAGGGACTGCAGCATGTTATCATCACGGGAAAGGTAATTTTTTTAAACTGGTGTTACAAAGTACTGATGTTACTTTGCATTAGTCTGAGCAGAAGTTAGAGTACTCAGGTTACTTTTTGTTAGAACTGGTGTTAGTTTAACAGTTTAAATAATAAGTTACTATTAAGTTACTGTTAACATTTAGCTGTATCTGCCCTCATATGATGCTGCCATGAAACAAAAAGAAAATCAAACAAATCTGATGTATTCTGTATCCCTTATGTTGCTCAGCAGGTAGCTGGTCCTGAATATCAATATGTATGTGCAGGTGACCGAGCAGGTGAAATAGGGGAGCGGACATTTTTAGCATTATGCTAAATTTGTTGGTGAATAATAAAAACAAAACACAATTAAATGCAGCCTATGCCTTGGTGGTAACAAGATAAAGATTAACAAAATTGAAACTGCCAACATACTTTCTCAGCTTTTTACTCAAGCTTAACAGTGAGGTATTGTGGTACATCAAAGAAGTTCACTGAGCTTTACTGTCATCTGAATGTGACTTTAGCTCATAGCACAGAAAATTAAGGCTGGTTCTGCTCTAATCTTTTCTGCCTACCATATTAAACATGTCAGTGTGACAAAGTGTAATAACCTGAGGCATAATAGGGGTGCAAAAATATATCAACTAAATACAGATCTAAAGCTGTTTCACAAACATTAATGGAATGGATTAGATTGTCAACAAGAATGTCACGGTTAGTGGCTTGAATACTGCTTCCAGGTCAGGCAGCACTAATGCAGTGCATTCACCAGCATTGGCATGCATCAAGAAGTCATTAGTGACCCTTAGAACCAGATGTGCTGCTTTTGAAAGCCAGACTGCTTAAGTGGCTGTTTGGTCTGGCTGTAAAAGCTGGAAGCTGTCAGTTGTCCAAAGCAGTGACTGAAATCTTAGCCTGTGGAGCTCAAGAGAGAGCCATTTATACAGAACATTACCAAGAAGATCTGACATCTTCTGGCATAGGCTTTGCTCTTACAAATGTATTATCTGCAATTATCTTACATTAGGGGAACAAGTATGTGACAAAATACAGACAGGAAGCTTTTATTTGGAAATCTCTCAGCACATGCATATCATAAAACTAGATTGTTTTATTTATTATCCTTTATAAATAATTAAACCTAACGAGTGTGGTAAAGGTTTTAGTTGATTTAGTTATCTTAATGAAAATCTTTTTAGTTAAATAGCCACCTTGAAAGGGGCCTTCAGTTTAGTTAATCTGAGTTTCAAGTCACATTTATTACTCTTTTGACCTCTCAGGCCATTAGAATCCTTACTTTTGCAGCAGTTTTTTGTTCACAATCACACAATGGCAAAAGTGGTCTACAGGTTAATCCATTTGAGCGTCGAGTACATGAGCCCAGTTTCCATTCACTTATGAAGCAAAACTGATGTAATCTTTTAAACAGCTGCAAAAAGAAGCGTGATTTAGATTTGACAGGCTTAGTTAAATATTACTAATAAGAAGCAGGGCTCTAAATTAACACCTGCCAACACACCAAACGCAGGTAAAAATTCAATTTGCAGGTCTACAAGCCACCTTGGCAGGTGACAAATTAATTTAAAGTGAACAAGGGTCCACTCCCATCAGGGGGAGCTGAATCTTCAAGAGCAGGACCTTACTTATGTAAACCATCCAGGCAATCACATGCCAGGAAGACTTGGATCATGCCTTTATGTAACAGAAGGAAAGGGTGCAGACCCTCTGAAAACATGTTCTGACATCGGTTCTGCCAAGTTCACAGAAGGTGCTTTCCCTCAGACACAGTTCTGGTTCTGGCACCGGCTCCGTTCTTGAGTCTCAGAACCTTGGTGCTTTCTGGTTTACCAGCCTGTGTTCTAACCACTTTAACCAGAACCAACATGGGCAGACTTTATTCTTCAGAAGTAAATATAAACAGCTTGGTTCTAAAAGTTGATGGTTAAGTCATCAGGCTCCATTATAACCTACAGTTTCCCAAAATAAACAATATGTTCAGCGACTGTGTGAATTTCAGAAGATGTTAGGATGTCAATACGAGCTTACGTATATCGCCTACCAAAATTTAAAGCTGTTGCCAGGCAACATAATAATGCAGCAACACTGAGGTTTTCTGCTATAAATGAATGATTACAGTGTTTGATCAACTTACGTTAGCCCTACTGAGCTTGATTTTCAACGAGTGGTCTGTGAATTTGTTTTCACTGTAAATTTAGGCTGTGAATGGTTATGAATTAAGTTGAATTAGGCTTAGCTGGGAGTTTCATCAACTAGTAATCCCCAATTCCTCTGGTGTTGGTATTACTCATCTGCTTTTCTTTGGGTCAGGTGACGGTCGGTCGAGCTCACTTCTTAGATGAGGTGTTGTTTTTCCCTGCTGGAGTGGAGCTGCAGACGATTCGGGGATTAGCTCACCCGGGACCAGCAGTCTGATCGATGATGAAGGTGGTACCAAGCAGCTTTGATGCTGCTGATCTCTTTTGGATCAGATGCAAAAATAACACTGGACTATTCAGATTGCGGAATAAGAGGAAAGCTTGATGATAATTAGTTGGTTTTAAAAAAAGAAAAACGAAGATAAAGCAAAAAATGCGTCTTGAAATTCTTAATTTGGAGTATACAAAAGAAATGTTGGGCTGCCTTGAACAAAATTAGGCACAAACGCGTGAAACATTTGACAACAACACTACAACAGAAAAGACTGAAGACAAGAAGGAACTAGATGAAGATGACAACTGAACAAAACTAAATAATTGAGCATTCTGCAGAGTACGAGAAAGAGACAAGATGTCCCTTTCGTACATTGTAGCCAGTTCTCTTGATCTCTGCTTGGTCAAGCTTATTGTCTGGTGGAAACCTGTGGAGAGTCATCATTGATATTTTGATGCTAAACACGATCTAAGCTCAACAGAATTACCACTTCAAAGGGCTTTTCTTCACAAGTTTTAGAGAAAGAGCAGAAAGAGGAGGATGATAGAAGTTAAATTCCTTTTAGGGAAGTTGTCTGGTAGTTTCCTCTTTGACGGGGACTCCCATGAACATTACACATGTATGATTAAATTGCATCACCTGGTTGAAGCTGCGTTCATAATCTTATTTGTTTTCCCCAAATAAAATGTGGCTAGTGGAAATTGTAAATGGCTGGTAGCTTTAGGAATATACCAGTCATATTGGCTTTCAATCAGGAAAGTTCATTTAGTCCTTATAACAATTTAGCTTTGGGGGAAATATTGCATGTTAAATGTTCATTTTTGTAATAATTAAAATTAAAAGTAAATTTAAAAAAGAAGAAAAACTGAAAAGGTGGTCTAGTGTTCAAGAGGGAGAAAAAATATATAAGATAAACCTGGGCTATTCCACTAACCACTTAGCACAGTGTTCTAGCGATAAAACTGGAGAGGAGCAAGGAGTTGAAATACCAGCTTTGCAGAGAACGTGCTCAGATTGAGATTCACTGCCACCCTTTTAATCACTGAGTCTTGCAGTGCTACGTGGAACTCTGCCAGGGATTGTACGTATGAGTGTTAGCATGTACTTGTGTGTTTATAAAGAAGAGAAAGAGGTGCCTTTAATGGAACCCCACATCCATCTCCATGCCACTGCAAATTTAAATGAGACATTTTCCCTTCTTGCCTTTTAGCGATGACGCATATTAATAAGCTGGGAAATGGTGCTGAAAGGTTAGACGTTTTTTCATACCAGAGAGAAATTGTGTGTATTGTCTGAAGTGCCAAGGGGAGCTTTAGATGTGGTGTGTGCGTAGGTGTGTGTGCGTGTGAGGTGAGGCAGGGGGGCATTGACAGTTGTGTGGATCAAGGAGAGAAAGGTTGATCAAATGCTGGTTAGAGGTATATTTCAGTGGTGACAGTTTCTGCAAATTTTGTTTCTTTTTTTTCCATCAGGTGTTTTTTATGTTGGTAGAAACTGTAAAAACTGCTCATCATCAAGTCTAGCAGTATACTCATTTTTTTCTTCCCTCCCTTTTCCTCTGTCATTCCCACACCTACCTCCTCTCTTTTCATTGCTTTTCTGTTTCTTTTTTTATTCTCTTTGTCTCTGTCCCTCTGCTTCTCTCAGTCCTTATCAGAAGGTGACAGAATGGTTTCACAGCACAGCTCAGAATCACTCTGCAAAAGGCCACGAGCGACTCATTTCCTTTTTTAAGGGAGCAATTGTCATTTCCTAATCTCTTTTAATTCTCACATTCCCTAATTTGCAGGCAGTATCAATAGCATTAGAAGGTAACAGCATTCACTTTAACAGGACATCTACAGGCATCATTAAAAAAAAACTGCCCTGTAAAGTAAAGTGGACTTTTCTGAGTTTTATAATGATGATCAGATTTATTCATATATTCAGATTTGTTTAGTAATCGTCATGTTTGGGTTACTATCCATCAGAGACTATGGAGTGAACAAAGAGCACACAAGCATATGCACACCCAAACACACACTCCTCTTCATCATCTTAAACAGTGAGTAAATTTTTATAAACACAGAGTCCATAAGTGCATGTGATTGTGTTCTGTTGTGGAAGTCAAGGTAGTTAGAAGCCAGTCGTGTCTTCCTGCCACTGACTTAAATCAGTGTTAACAGTGAGTAATACTACAGGGACTAAAAACCTGACCCTTTTAGAAGGAAAGCCAATTCTGATCACCTGGACAAGGATCAATACACTACATAGTTCATTCCAGGTTTTCATTGACACTTGCTCTGTTTTTAGATCTTGTCTTTTACATGGTTCCTTGCTGTAAAGTTTGCTTGGTCTCTGCTTTGTTTAAGGAGTCTAGCCTTTTTTATCTTTGTACAATTTCGAATTACAATGTGAACTTGTAGAGCCTTGTGGAACTCCAAGTGGATCTCATCCTCATCCTCCCACTGAGGAGCTTTTTAACTACCTTTTCAACCTCAGCCACGGAGATCGGAGAGCCCACCTCCCATTCCCCAGACTCTGGTTCCTTATCGAAAGACATGTCTGTAGGATTGAGGAGATCTTTAAAGTATTTTGACCACTAATCTACAATGCCCGCAAGGTCAACAGCACCCCATCCCCACTGTACACAGTGTTGATAGTGAACTGCTTCCTCATCCTCTGCTTCCATAGCCTCACCAAACTCCTCCCACCCCGAGCTATTGCTTCATTTAGCATGTCCATACCTATCAGCTGCCATCAGCTGCCACAAGTCAAAAGTTCCTGGTAGGACTTCTTCACCTTGATGGTATTCTTCATTGCAGGTGTCCACCAAGGGGTTTGGATTATCATTATGTCAGGCACCGTCCTTTAGGCCACAGCTCCAGCTGGCCACCTCAGCATTGGAGGCGTAGAAACAGCCCACTCAGACCAAACGTCCCACGTCTCACCCATGACATAGTGAAGTGTTGCCGGAGGTGGGAGCTAAAGCTCTTTCTAACAGGGGACTCTGCCATACATTCCCAGCAAACCCTCACAATACCTTTGAGTCTGCCAAGCCTGACTGGCATCCGCCTCAACCATCTGAGCCAACTCACCACTAGGTGGCGATCAGTTGACAGCTCCATCCCTTTCTTCACTCAAGTGTCCAGGACAATTATGCTGCCATAATTCTCACTATTGATGCCCATGTGAACATTAAATTCCCATCAGAATGAGGGAGTCCCTAGCAGAAGCACTCTCCAACACTCCATCCAAGGACTCCAAACATGATGGGCACTCTGAACTGCTGTTTGTTGCATAGGCACAAACAACAGTCAGGACCTTTACCCCAACCGAAGGCAGATGGAGGTTACCCTCTTGTCCACCAGAGGGTAGCTCCAATGTGTAGGCACTTAGCTGGGTAGCAATGAGTATGCCTACATTTGGTGCCTCTCACCAGGAGCAACTTCAGAGGGGAAGACAGTCCAGCCCATATTCGAGATAACTAGCTCCAGAGCCTAAGCCACGTGTCAAGTTAAATTATAACTAACTGGATCTTCTTGATCCTGCACACCACTCAGGTTCCTTCCCCACCAGAGAGGTGACAATCCATGTCCCATAGAGTTATCTTCTGCAGCTAAGGATTGTCCAATTAGGGGGGCACATGTCATCATTTTGGGCCAAGCCCAACCAGGCCCCATGGGCATAGGCTCACATCTGTGCCTCACCTCCAGGCCTGGCTCCAGAGGGGCACGTCCAGGCAAGAAAAACCTGGATCCAACATTCTTACTAATCACAGAGGTCTTTTGAGCCACACTTTATTTGGTCCCTCACCTGAACTCAGGCCTTTGGATCCCTGGGACACGCAAATCCCTCTACCACTATAAGGTAGTAATTTGGGGAAGGGATTGTGGTGTGTACAATTTATTTTATTGTGTATTTTAACTGTGTTCTTTCTTTAAATGGGCTGCAAGGTGGTGTGTTGGCCACCTCAGCCCCACAGCAAGAAGGTCACTGGTTCAAGCCTCGGCTGGGGGGAGCTTCAAACACGGGGGGCGGTGGCCTTTCTGTGTGGAGTTTGCATGTTCTCCCTGTGTTATGTGTGGGTTCTCTCTCCGGGTTCTCCGGCTTCCTCCCACCATCCAAAGACATGCATGTTAGGTTAATTGATCACTCTGAATTCTCCTAGGAGTGAGTGTGTGTGTGAATGGTTGTTTGTCCCTATCTGTGTTGGCTCTGCGATGGAATGGTGACCTGTCCAGGGTGTAATCCTGCCTCTCATCTGCTAAAAATGCTGGGATATGCTCCAGTTTACCTGTGACCCATAATGGACTTAGTGGTACAGAGAATGAATGAATTAAAATGTTTATTTAAATTTAAATTTTATTTAAATAAAAATGTGTAGACTTCTGATTGAAAATTGTATACCCATAATGAAATGGCTATTCATTTTTTACTTTTGGAGTAAACTTCTTCTGAGATGTGTTACGAAGTGTAAATATCAATATATGTGGTACTGATAAAGAATAAATAGTAACACGTAGCAAAAATTGAAAAAGTGCCAGACTCACCTAAAAACAAAAATTTCTTTGAAATGATGCATCTGTAGCTCTAAATGTCCATCGAGCCATAGTACAATATGTGGACATTATCTCTGCAAAGGCCGACTCTGATAAACTGAAGCAGAACAAAATTAGAGATGTTTTAATATAGAGGTTAATTTAAGTGAGGTCCCCAAATTGCCATGTTGACACAGTTTGGCACTATCTATTCTCAGTCCCCAGTTTGGGGACCTCCGATTTTAAAAAGTTTATGCCTAGCAAGATGTTTTCTGAACCTTTACTGTTATTTTAATATATAATGATAACGTTGTATTTTAAAAGCATAACAAAATAGTAGTTGAGTAAACAAAGTACAAATAAAGACTGAATGACTGAAAGAAGTAAAAAAGAGTCTCAAGGTTGGATTCAAACACAAGTTTGTCGCTTAGGAGCACTATTGAAACTATTACTAATAGGGCAGCTGACACTGTACAAGAAGGATAACTGGCATTGTGCAGCTGCAGAGTTCTTTTTGTTTCATTCGTAAGTAAACACTGCTTCATTCAGGCTAAAGTATCGGGGCCTACTAACTTAAGGTCATTCAAAAAGGAACATTTTTTTAAGTTCCTTTGTGTCATGTGATCCTTGACAATGTCGTGCTGTGCTAATACCACAGCTTACAAACCATCACACCACTATCTGAGCCAGAATGCAACTTCAACCACTTATCAGTGCACACCTCTAAATGTAACCTGGTTCAATGGTATGTAAAGTACCCTAGCATTTTGTGTGTTGCATCCACTCCCTCCTCTGCTCATTTTAGCTAGCAACAGGAAAACAAGAATGACAGCCACTTTTGTTTTCTTTTCTTTTCTTTTTTACAAGTTTAAACAGGCACTGATGTTTTGATGTCATGTTTTTTGTCATGATCAGATATTGATGTTTTAAAAAGTCGGCCGCTCTCTCTTTCTGTTGTATACAAATCATTACAATTCAGTTATATAGGCTTCATGTGACCTGCTAATACAGCTGTCCATTCAAACTGTGTGGACTTTGTATGTCACTATTATAGATTTTCTTGGTAAAATTATTGTCAAAGAAAAAAAATCACAATTTGATGACTGTCATAATGTAACATTATATAAACACTCCTTATAGGGCTTCATGTTCTATTTATTACATAACAGCATAACAAAATAAAAGCAACAGGTAACCAAAAAGTCTCATTTCAACAAAATCAACTCTGCTTTGTAATTAATAAATAATACACATTGTATTTCCCTCAGAGAAAACCAAACAGAAAGGTTACAGGATCTCTACCTGGTCTTTGGAGGCTCCTTTCTGTTAACTACATTATAAAAATGTTCTGAACGAGAATAGAAATGGATGGGTTTTTTTTACAAAAATTCAAACATTGGATGATTTATTCAACACATCCCATCGTAGATGAGCAGAAACAAAACACACAATCATTCAATGAAAAATACAGTCATCTTCCTTTTTGTTTATCATTATTACTCACTGATGTTCTCATGTCATGTGCTTTTCTTCAATTTTCACATCATAAAATGTATCATAATTAGTCCACATGCTGAACTGACTGACATTACCATGTTGGTTTTAAGCAAACTAAAGCTCCTCAAATAACATATTATTTATAGCTACTGCATTCAAAGTGGTGTAGCATCACTTATCACAACATATTGTCAACACACTGTCAAACATTGTGTGTTATTTTTCTCACAGTTAACATGCACACATTTATACACATTTACATCTTATACAACACCCAGGGAATTTAGCAGCTACATGTCAAAGAAAAAGAAATATTTCAGAGGTTGTAATCACACATCTTCCACTCAGAGGGGAGGTGGAATAAGTGACAAGCTGTAGAGAGAGTGGGAAGTGCTTTGGCTTCAATGCTGCTCTATTTATTCAAAAACTGAAATATTTGAGATTTTTCAATCCTTTATTCTCCACAGCATTATGATTTTCTCTTTCTGCATGATTTGAAGGAATACTGAATCTGAACCTAGTTCAGCGCTTGCTGTTCAAGAGACTTTAATCACTAAGTATTGATTTTCCTATGACAAGTCTTTTTTTCAATCTCAAGCATTCATTTTAAAAGGCCTTAGCTCATTCCTCTCCACAGTAAAGTCATAACTGCCTAATCCAGCCTTTAGATCTATTTTCTTTGGCACATATAGTGACACAAACACAGTGAGGTAGCTATTTGACAGAGTAAGCAGTGGCATGGGGTTTGGTGGGATGCTGTGATGGAGTTTTGATGTGACTCCCAAGAGATGATATAATTACAATTCACCAGTGAACACTAAGCAAACAAAGGAAGAGGAAACAAAAGCAGAAACAGAGAGGTTAAATGTATGTGGAAACAGCTTGTGGGATAGAGACAGAAAACAGTTAAACGTATGTGAAAAATGATGAAAATGAAAAACTCTTAGCTGAACTGGGCATCTTGAGAACGAAAGGATGACTAACAATGAGAGACTTATTCCAGGGAGGAGGATTTAATCACAGTCTCAGCAGATAACCAATAACATCATCATCTTTTCTCTCCCTATGTATCATTCCCTCTTTCAAGCTCTGCAGTTTTCCCTGGACACAGACCATTGAGTCCAGGCAGCTTTTCCTCCCTCACAATTTTGCCTTTAATGGAAAACTAAAGGTGTTCCGGCTCATTCCGCGTTCATCTGAGTCTAGCACAATAACTCTGCAAACGGAGCTTGTTATTCCATTATCGTTCATGTGTGTGTCTGCATATGCATACATGATTCTTAGAAGTCCCAGCAGTGCCTCATAAGTAAGAACGGAGCCATCAGGTGTCAAAGTGTTGAATTTTTACCATCCAAGTCACAAATTAAGTAGGTAACAACGGGAGAGGTGATTGGAAAACGCATGCCAGGCGTCAGCTTTAAAAACACAGAAAGAAAACCTACAATATTATCATGCAGGTAAGAGAATTTATCACTAGAAAGGCTATAGGCTATAAAAATTTCAATCATATTCGTGTGTGCAGGACGAGTAAATACAAAAAAATATATATATATATATATATATATATATACAAGACACAACTAAACACATCAACACTTCTAAACTAAACACTTCTACTAAAACACTTCTCACTGCCTGGAATCCCAGATTTTGACTAAATCTAGCCCTTTGTTTTACAGGTTGCCATGGTTATATGTAAACTTAACAGGTTATGGTGAAATAATGTAATTACTTGCTTGCCTTTATCCTGTTACATCACTTGTTTAGAGTTGGAAAATGATTACACTTGGGGCTAAAATGCATTCTTTTTGCAACAAGACCATTATTGTTGTTTTTACTCTTCTTATGCAGTGCCTCTCATAATAACTAGAGGACACCTGCATGCACACAACACAGACCGGCTCTCTCGTTTGTCAATTGTCTGTAGAAACTGTCCTAAATTTCATAGAATGATCACTCCATAGGATGAAATTTATGACATTTTAATAATAATAATAATAATAATAAATTTTATTTCAAGGCGCCTTTCAAGACCCAAGGTCACCTCACAAAAGACAATTAAAATTTTAGACAATTTAAGGCATTTAGGACATTTTAAATTTCATGAATGAAATCCTGTGAGAAGTGGGAATGTTTTACTTGTACTTGAGGCCTCACAGACGTGGTTGGGGACATCTTGTGGCTTGTCCATGACACATCAGGCGAGGAGAACTTTCTACTTGTGGGGCTCCGAGAAGAGTGATTGGCTGGACATTTGAGGTGGGTGTGGATAATACAGAAAAGCGTGAAGTGGAAAGTTGTCATTTCTGTGTTTTTTACTGATGCAAGGTTAAAAGAATAGCTTTAATTAACAGCTGATCAAGTTGGTGAGAAAGTTTGAAAATGAATAAAACACATGGTATATAAAGACACGGACACTGTTGCGTGCACAACCTCACCCTTCCATGAGCAAAGTTCCTGATTAAGTATGAAATCACTCAGTTGTGAATTGTACATTGCACATAAAAACACAAAACAAGCTTTTGACCATATGGTGATGCAATGGGTCTCAGCAGTATGTATCAAAACCTCTGTTTCCACCAAGGAGTCTGGGTTGGGACAGGATGGTTTGGTGTGGTTTGGTGAACCCTGTTGCATTTTCACAGCCAGTCATGACGTTACCTGGTTGGCAGGGTGTTAGCCAGATAGCATGGCACTGGATCCCAAAAAGTAGGATGGGTCAGATTGGATATTTGGACACTCCTCCCAGTTTTTAAATGTGGTAACACAAAAAAATGCACTCCAACTTGTTCTGTACCAACCTGGACCCACTGGTGTGAAGAAGGCTAAATATGAAACATTAGGCATTAAAGGGTTAAAATTGTGCCCATTTAGCTTCTGATTTTAGTGCTGTGGACATAGTTCGGTATCATGGAGCTAGATTCAGTATTACTAAATGTTTTGAGATGTAATTTTTGTTTTCATAAAGAATCAGTGTGTCTCATCTTATGTCACATCCCCTCAGTTACATTTTACATGAATCCACTGACATAATTTTAGGAAATTCATAAACAAAATACATACTTACATGATCATTTTATAGCACAATGCATTATTTGTTGTTTGTAATGGGGAAACATGATTTTATCATTGTTAGAGCTTTATTTAAGTAGCATTTCAGTTCATTAATACAGTGATTTATGAGCATAATACAAAAGGAGTACACTATACAGCTTAATTACTGAGTTTTGGGACAAAAGAAAAATGGGTCCAAACAAACATAGCAAAGTCTTGTTAATGCAGCCAACTGCTGATGTTTGATACAGAAATGTTCCAGGGATGATTTCTGTATCAAACAGGCCACTTTTGTACATCATAGTTAATGAACTTTAAATCTATCTGTTGGCTGGAAAACCACACTGCCTCCTTCTTCCCTAGTCTCAGTAGCTCCTGCAAGTTTTTTCGGAGGTGCTGCTCATTTTAAGCTTATTTAAGAAAATACTCTCAGAAAATCAGGCATACCCATGTGACATTACAAACAGGGAAGGAATGAAGTAAACTAAGACCTTGATGTCAAAAATACTCCTCTTCAGTCTGTGTAGTGTGATCCAAACTGTATTTGTTTCCATGAACATGCCTCAAATCTGCACATTCTCTAGGTTTAACATTAAATAATACATGTGAAAGCTTGCACCATCAACACAGCTAAAAACTGCTGTCGCTGCATCGTCTGTTTAGAATAAGCAGTGGTGTATTTGTTTGGATTTAGTTAAGCATTATATTATACCAGCTCATTTCTGGCCATATCAATTTATCAACATGTTTCCTTATTGGAAGATCAGTTGCATGTTGTTTTCATTTCTTGGCTATAATGTCACTTATTTAACCCCTATTAAAAATGCACAGAAATCATTTTACTTTCTAACAAATCCAAACCTCAGTCTGGATCCTCTCTCTCCAGGTCTGTCAATGACAAAAAAATGTAATGTGAAGTAATTCTTGACCTAAGGAAGAATCGAAATGTTTGTAATAACAGGAGGAATTTACATCCTGCATCATAATTTGTTTACAGAACCATAGATATGTGATAGGAAACCTCATATCTGCTCTAAATACTGAAAAAAATACACTCACTGAACAAGATGACATCTTATTTCATAAGAAGTGTGTCACATGCACATCTGCATGCGTGTTCGTCTTATTTAAAAAGTAGGTCAGCTTCATATTGATACTTGAACTGACATCAACTTACGGCTTTTAGGTCAAATCCAAGGATGACAGACTTTAAGCATCCTGCCTATAAATAAGCCTTTTAATCTGTATTAACGTTAATCAGTTTGTTTCACATCATTCTTATTGCACTTTATGAGTGAGTTTTAAAATCATCTCTGGGAAACCCTCATGGGGGTCTTTGTTTTATTAGAACTAAATTATTCTACTGTATCCATGCAAATCACATATTAAAGAGAAAAACAGCCACAATATGTCTCTTCTAAGCGCT